>NW_015166424.1:778324-839916 GCF_001447785.1 Gekko japonicus
GGAGTTCCGGCTGGCTCCCGAGTTGGCCACGCCCAGCAAGAACTCATTAGCATAATAGGCCACACCCAACAGCAGAAACTCATTAGGATTGGCTACATTAGGGGTGTGTGGTCTAACATGCAAAGAAGTTCCTGCTACAAAAAAGCCCTGGGTTTTATTTAGTTATTTATTTATTTATTATTAAATGTATACCCCGCCCTTCCCCGTAGGGCTCAGGGCAGCTAACAGGGCAAGAAAAGGCTTGCTACTAAAACATCAATACTCTAATACAGTTAAAACAACATGTACAATTTAAAACCAATAAAACAATTAAGGTGCTCAGTAACCACAATCATTCCAGAATCTCAGAAACCCAAAGAGGGCGACCACAACCCTAACATAACCCCAGCATTCCCAGTAGGCATTGATAATAGATGTTAACAATAGTTCTACCCGGCCTCCTAAGCCCTAACCCCCCCAAGATGGTATATAGCGGGGGGGGAGTGGCGGCCCCTAACCAAAGGCCTGGTGGAAGAGCTCCGTCTTGCAGGCCCTGCGGAACTTGACAATAAACAAAGTAAACAGAATAAGAAGCAAAAGGTGGGTGTGGCTGGATAACCACACTTCTGGTAACATGGGGTGTGGCCTAATATGCTAATGAGCTGTGCTGTTGGGGTGTGGCCTAATATGCTAATGAGTTTATACTATTGAGTGTGGCCTATTATGCTAATGAGTTCCTGCTGGGCTTTTTCTACAAAAAAAGCCCTGGAAAAGTCTGAAGACTATACCAGTCTAGTGTCACTTATCCTGCCATTGGTGGTGAGGCAGAAATCTGGAATCTGTATCATCGTAAGTTTCTTGTTTCCATATGTTGCCAATGTGAAAGATCTGATCTGTCCTTGCTAGTACTGATGCTTATTCTATACATTCATATGAAATTTACACAGTATTTATGGGCACAATTTACATCATCTATGTGTGTGATGCTGCTCTGTTATTCAAATGATGATGAAATGGGTATAATTTTATGGAGGAAATTCAGCATGAAAAAACAGAACATGGCAGAAAAATAAAGACTCGTGAGTCTGAATTGCACAATAGAGAGGCAAAATCAAAATGGGAACATTTAAATCAAATCTGCAAGCTAGTGAGTTTGAGAGAATCCTAAACCATAACCTGAGTGGTCAGAAGTTTATTCAAGTATTTTTTTTTAATGCTGCCTAGATCTTGGGGCTATTGTAATACGTGAAACTTGATTCTCAGAGGGCTACAACCAGCCTTCCTCATGTAGTGGGTCTGCCACATTTTTAGGAGAGGTTTTCAAGAAGTAAATTGGTTTCTCTTAACCAAGATAGACTGCTTTAACCTGGTTGCCAAGCCCATGTGTTTAGGTGAATTTAAGCATCTTTTTAATGTTCTTTCTTCCTCAAGAAAATACCTCTCAATTCCTTTAAGCACCTTGCCAAGTAGCTAAGAGACAAATCCTAAAAAAAGAAAGAAAAAAGTCTACTCCTAATCAGGTCTACTCATGGGGCTTGGTCCCAGGAAAGTGTCCTTAGGATTCCACCGTAAAGGAATTTTTCCAGGATATGTTAAGCATGATGGGGAACATTATGCTGAGCAAGTCAAGTATATTCAGTTTGGGATGTTGTCATATTTGGAGGGGACCAGGTTTCAGTCCTTCTTTTCTAACAAAGACTTTCCTATTCTAACCGTAAACTCTAACCGCTAACCTCACGAAAATTGAAATTTGCCCAAAACTCTTATTTTATTTACTATATTATAGTCAGCCTTTCTTGCTGAGACTCAAGGCAGATTACAGGATATACACAGTGCAAACAGCCTAAAACAAGCAATGAACAAAACAATAGGACTAAGATTACAGGATTAGAGGACAATGTGAACAACAAACTATATAAGGCAAAGTATACTTCTGCTGTGTGAATCGGTGCTTCAAGTGCAGCAATGTACCCACTGGCCGCATCCTGGCTATGGCCCTACAAAAACATATTCTCATGCCAGCAAACTACCTTTCAGAAGTACGATGATACAGATAGACTGAGCAGCCTATCATCAAGTAGGGAAAAGCAGAGATACCCAGAGACATGGTTTAGTTGACAGGAACACGTCAGAATGGAAAGATTCCTAAGAGGAACATTGTTACATTTCTCCTATGAACTTTATGGGTAGGTGAGATTAAAATGCTTCCACTGACATTTGAGGAACTGGCAGGGAACAGCCCTAAGCAGGTCTACTCAGAAGTATGTCCCATGTAGTTAAATGGATCTAACTCCCAGGAAAGTGTCCTTATGGTGGAAGTCTAAATATCCCGGGGAACTCTTGTGTATAGACAAGGAGAAGTATATATAATTGTTTTTTTAAAAAACAGCTTTAGAGCAATGAATTTCAAAAAGCCTGTGATTTGTTTGCAAAATTCTAGAATATGTCCATCTATCATCCCTTCCCCTTGTTGCTAGATTTCACAGGCAACCTTCTGCAAAGACAGAACAGGTCACAGTCATTTGGCCTTACTGTTTATGTGAGGACAATACAGTGTACAGCCATTTTGCTGAGTGCACACTCTTGGGTCTTAAATGTAATCAAGGAGCAGAGAGTCTCATCTGTTCCTGCTTCCTGTTGTCCCAGATCAGAATCCCCCAACACCAATAATCTTTTGTTTTGTGAAGCAACCTTGTACATCTGCTCCAGCCGTTACCTCGTGGCTGTAATTGTGGATTGTATTATTAAGTACATAAGGCGCAGCAGGAATGGGAACCTCTTAACTATGATACTTTGCTCTAACTTTAAACAGCTTTACAGCTTAGCATGTTATTTAGTTTTGTTTTTGCATAACTTAAAACATCTTTATCATGTTATATGTAAATTTGCTGTTCAGCCTGTCTATAATTTTGAACTCTACCTTCCATTCCAGTGTATTTGAAAAAGGGTGTATGCACGTGAAAGCTCATACCTTGAATAAACCTTGGTTGGTCTTAAAGGTGCCACTGGACTCTAAAATTTGTTTTACAAAAAGTATGTTAGTGTTGGTATCTGACTCTGAGAAAATTAAATTGCATGAATAAAACTATATCACCCCTTTGTTCATTGGGTACATTCCTACATTGTTGGTGGGATTGTAAGGTAATTTCCCAATTCTGGAGGAACATCTTACTTCAAATTCAATATTTAACTGGTTATAGTATACCACTGCAACCTGAAGTTGTCTTACTAAATTATTGGCAGGAAATAAAAATTCCTCAAATTAGAAAAGAACTAATAATGATTCTGATATCAGCAGTTAAAACCACTATTGCTGCTTGTTGGAAGTCTATAGACAAGCCACTAGTAAAGAATTGGTATTTTAGGATATGGGACCATTTGATTTTAGATAAAATTTCTAACTCCAGAATATGCAATGAACCATCATTGGGCCCTTCGTTTTATTTAGAAAGATGGTATCCTATTCTAGTAAACTTGGTAGAGATCCTTGGGGGAAAAACTTATTTTAACAATTACCGATACTTTAATTTTTTGAAGACCAGTTGGTTACTTTAGATATGTTTATAAGACTTACTTTAGAATACCTGGCAGATCATTAAACATGAATGTAATAACTACTTCCCCAAAGTTTATGGTTGGCAGAAAAAAAATGTGGAGATCCTAGAAAACGGTGTGCACATCCTGCTGTTTAGCTCAAGGATCTGGCAAAAGTAACCGTCTATGAGGGAATAAGAAGGAGGCAAAACAACATGTCCACTGACCACTAGAGTATTTCGTAGACACAGTTTCAAATACATCATTATAAGGGCAAGGAGCTTGTTTCTTCTCTCACTTGAAAGCAATTATTTTGAAGATTTTGTAGCAGGTACAAGAATACATGAGGGATTCTGGGTTGCTGCAATCACAAAAGATACAGCCATCTGTATTTTAAAGCAAGTGCACTAAGGAATTATATGACCAGTGGGAATTACTTAGAATACTTTCAATTTATTATAGCTGACACTGGAACTATGTCTTAAATGGCAAAGATGTATTAGCAAATCCTGAAGTGCCATTTTTTTTGCCACAAAGGAATGTTGTGAAGGGACCACTTGCACAGATAAGACAGGTGTTGTAGAACATACTGCATACCTTTTATATATTTATAAATGCTTCTGATATGATTTAAGACATTGGTCTATTATGCAATGGTGCTTTGCCTCACTTCCACCGTGCACGTCCTTCGGGTTTTCTTTGTCATTCTGCAATCTCATCACTTTCAATGTGCATATCTATTGGGTCCCCCCCATTCTGCATTGTTTTCATAAGAACATAAGAGACGCCAATGTTGGATCAGGCCAAAGGCCCATCTAGTCCAACACTCTGTGTCACACAGTGGTCAGAAATACCAGTGCCATCAGGAGGTCCACCAGTGGGGCCAGGACATTAGAAGCCCTCCCACGGTTGACCCCCCCCAAGCACCAAGAAGACAGAGCATCACTTCCCCCAGAGTCCCTATCTATACCTTGTGGCTAATATAATAGCCACTGATGGACCTCTGCTCCATATGCTTATCTAATTCCCTCCTGAAGCTGTCCATGTTTGTAGCCGCCACCACTTCCTGTGGCAGTGAATTCCATGTGTTAATCACTCTTTGGGTGAAGAAGTACTTCCTTTTATCCGTTCTAACCCGACCGCTCAGCAATTTCATGGAGTGCCCACGAGTTCTTGTATTGTGAGAAAGGGAGAAAAGTACCTCTTTCTCTACCTGCTCTTTCCCATGCATAATCTTATAAACCTCAATCATGTCACCCCTCAGTCGCAATGCATGGCTAGGAATAAATACAGTGAAGCAACATGTTGAATACCGGCAAACAGATTGATGACTTACTGAACCAGTCCTCGAAAAATCGTCCCTGCTTGTGATCAGTGAACAGAGCATGAGCCAAACTGGCAGGTGTTCATATGTCCCTAGCCAGGAGTAAGCTACGATGTCCATGTTTGTACAGAATGCAGAACCGTATTTAAGACTAACTGTGGTTAACAAAACAAATAAAGGTGTGGGGGGTTATGGATAAGACATGTAAAGAGAGACAGATACTGGGATGGGAAGCACAGAGCTTTTGTATCACTTTTTCCTTGAATGCTTCAGTGAACATTGTTGGGAGGAGACCATTCTGACAGTCTCCAGAAGCCAGCCCATATTTGAATCTGTATTTGCATTTTAAAATCATTTTCGTGCTGCTGTGATGCCGTCTTTCTCTATGCTTGTTTGAATGTTGTTTGGATGTGCAGTGCAGATGTGCAATGACAGTAGAGCCACCAGGAAAGGGCAATAAACATATGTGGACGTGCAAAAGTATGCTAGCACTGTTGAAAATGACACCAAATGTAGACAGCTTTTTTAAAGACGGCGTCAGAAGGCTGGGACACCGGTGGGAAAGACAAATGCAGATTCGACCTAAGATTAAAATGGAAGGGAAAAGACATGCTTCTCTGGCTGCAATGAGCAATGTTATTTGCTACTGTGTTTCGATTTGTCACAGTTGCTGAAAACACAATAGAGAATCCACTACATCATGGCCAAATAAAAAGTGAGCTTCACAGTGGCTGCTCCCACTCCCCGCCTTGCCTCCCCCACCATGCCTTGGTCTTGCTCCTCCTCCTCCTGCTTCCCTTGATAAGAAAGGGGCTGCTCTGAGTACCTCACATGGGAGGGAAGGGGTGAAAGCTGAGCCCCACCCCATGCTCTCGGGAGCCACCTGGGAGCTCCAGGCTGCCTCTGCCACCTGAACAGTCCCCCCAACCCCAGGCACCCTCAGCAGGATCCTGCCAGGTCCTGCTGTTCCTCCCATCACTGCCTCACTGGGGCATAGCAGTGGCTACCAGGGGCACAGGCAATGGCACTGTTGCCTAATAAGCCTCTCGAGCTGGTGGCAGGAGGTGGCAGCAGCCGGCACGGAGGAGCGAGTGGTGGAACGGGGATGGACAAACAAACAAAATAAAGGGGGGGGAGTCCTCAGCATGGAATGAAATTGACATTACATGTAAAGACAGAGAGACACTGGGGTGAGAAAACTTTGAAAACATTTTTCTTTTTAATGCTTTAGTGAACAAAGGGGGGGGGGGGGCATTTTGGCAGTCTCCAGAAGCCTAGCATTACAATAGTGCCTCCTTCTTTTAATTTTTTTTTAAAAAACACTGGACGCCACCCCTCCCATGTTCACCACCCTGTGTTTTTTGGTTGTAGGCAAGGGTCGTTTCGTAGAAAAAGAGCTAGGGGAACTCATTAGCATAACTCATTAGCATATGCCACACCCCCTGACATCACCAGAAGTGTGTCATAAGGCCACACACCCCGCCCCCAACGGTCCCGGCCGCCGCTGGCGGCCTTGCAGCTCCACTACCGAGTCCCATGAGCGACAAGGAAGCCCCGCGAAGGCCCTCCCTGGCCCAAGCAGGCAGGGGTGGGAAGAGGCAGGGAGGAAGAGACTTACCCTCCCTCTTCTCCTGCCTCCTCCTGGCTGAATGAGGGCCGGTTGTAGGTGCAGAATAAATGCACAGAATTCACCGGAGAAAAAACGAACGGTGCAGAGGGCAGGCACACAAATCCAAAGTAATTTAAAGGCTTGATTGCTAGGATTCTCTGCAGTAAGCTGTGCATGCAGAAAGGGCCGTTGTTGCTAACTGAGTCTAATTTTCTTTGACATAAGTCCTTGAGAGTGCCTAGCCAGAGGATGCATTGTTAGAGGCCAGTTAACCTTCCCTCAACCACCACTTTCCCCACAGATGAAGTTCTAGAATTTAGCCCTTTTTTTTTGTTAGAAACAGTATGCATTGTAAAAGGGGACATAATTGTAAGGGGGGAAGCCAGCTGGGAAAGGGTTAAACTGCCCCCCCCATCCTCTTCCTCCCCCACTGCTTATCTGCTGGAGTTAGGGCTGCAAACTCTAGCCTGCGAAATTCCTAGAGATTTGGGGAATGAGTCTACCGAAGTGGGGGTTTGTGTCCGGATTTCACTTAGAATCTATGATATACCATAGAGTCTGCCCTACAAAGCTGCCATTTTCTCCATGATCTGGAGATCAGTTGTCATTCTGGAAGATAAGGATGCTCTCCTGGCCCCATGTCTCGTTGCCTACCACGGGTCCGGTGACTGGTGGGAGAAAGACCTTTTTTAAAAAAATC
The DNA here is from genome assembly GCF_001447785.1 of Gekko japonicus. Taxonomy (NCBI): domain Eukaryota; kingdom Metazoa; phylum Chordata; class Lepidosauria; order Squamata; family Gekkonidae; genus Gekko; species Gekko japonicus. The sequence goes on from NW_015166424.1 coordinate 785,471, forward strand.
ATCATTGGTGTTACAGTATTATGTCACTTACAGGGAAAACCTGGAAGTGATGTCACGCTGCTCTAGGAATGTTTGGTGTTACTATAGCAGAGCAAACAAAGCCAGTTTGGTGTAGTGGTTAAGTGCGTGGACTCTAATCTGGGAGAACCGGGTTTGATTCCCCACTCCTCCACTTGCACCTGGCTGGATGGCCTTGGGCAAGCCGTTGCTCTGATAAGAGCTGTCCTTGAAAAAAGAGCAGTTTTTGTCAAGAGCTCTCTGAGCCCCGCCTACCTTACAGGGTATCTGTTGTGGGGAGGGGAAGGGAAAGGAGTTTGTAAGCCGCTCTGAGACACCTTTGGGTTGTGAAGGGCGGGGTATAAATCCAATCTCTTCTTCTTCTTCTTCTTTTACCTCACAGAGTGTCTGTTGTGGGGAGGGGAAGGGAAAGTTTGTAAACCGCTCTGAGACTGTAATGTATGTGGACTGCCACCAGGGGCCCGTGGCACATGCAGGAGCTTGGCTCCTGCAACAATGGAAACTTTGGATCCTGGTTCCCCCAGCCCCAACCAATAGCCACTTTGGCGAGACATTCAAACCCTCCAATGGGAATAGGGGGTGCTGGGTGGATATGTATATAGTTGGCCCTGTCTGGCCGTTAGAGTTAGTCTTAGTGACTTAGGAGAGCCAGTTTGGTGTAGTGGTTAATTGCGCAGACTCTAATCTGGGAGAACCAGGTTTGATTCTCCACTCCTCCACTTGCACCTGCTGATGTGACCTTGGGTCAGTCACAAGCTCTGGCACAGCTGTCCTTGAAAAAGAGCAGTTTGTGTCTGAGCTCTCTCAGCCCCACCCACCTCACGGGGTGTCTGTTGTGGGGAGGGGAGGGGAAAGGAGTTTGTAAGCCGCTCTGAGACTCCAAGTGAAGGGCGGGGTATAAATCCAATCTCTTCTTCTTCTTCTCTTCTTAGTTGGAGTGAAGTACAATAAACGTGTGCAAAAGCATGTCGTCGTCCAAGTCCTCCATGCGCCGAGCCCAGTACTTTACAGAGACACTTTCGGGTAGCGAAGGGCGGGGTATAAATCCAATCTCTTCTTCTCTCCTCTCTTCTGGGTCTTTTGTCTGGAGATCAGCTATAACCCCAGGAGTTCTCCAGCCACCACCTGGAGTTTGGGAACCCTAACTGTGTCTCCCTTCCATTTGATTGCAACCTGACTTTGGCAGTTGAAAAGTCTTTATTTTTACTCCAGAGCTGCTTCACGAGGCATAGCTGAATGTCTTCGGAAAACCACTTCAGTAATGATAAAGAAACGTGAAATGAGCTAATCTTTTAATGACAGAATGTTGGGCAAGCATTGAGTCAACATTCTACATATGAGTCACTGTGGTAACATTCATGATCGTAATTTTGTCAGAACACTTTATTTTTATGGTTTCGAAATAACATTGTGATATTCCAACTGGTGCTTTTTTTCTGTGCGAATTGTGAGCTGCAGTTGCTGTTTGCTTTGCTGAGTGGCATAAAATGGGGAAACAGGGAGGAATGAAATCATCTAATAAATTTTTAAGGGAACAAATATGGGAAGGGGCTGTAACTTAGGGACAGAGCATCTGCTTTGCATGTAGAATATCTCAGGTTCTATCTCTGGAATCTCCAATCAAAGGGAACAGGCGTTCCAATGGTGGAAAGTGCCATCGAGTCAAATCCAACCTATGGCAACTCCATAGGGTTTTTAAGGCAAGCGATGAACAAAGTGGTTTGCCATTGCCTTCCTCTGCATAGCAATTGTGGACTTCCTTGGTGGTCTCCCATCCAAGTACTAACGAGAGGCTATCCTGCTTACCTTCCAGCATCTGATGAGATTGGGCTGATCTGGGTAATCCAGGTCACAAACAAGTAGTAGATGACAGACAATATGAAAGACCTCTACCTCAGATCCTGGAGAGCAGTTCCATGTGTGCATAAGTATGTGAAGAGTTCTGAGGATAACATCCAAGGCCAGTTCTCACAAAGGCCATGTTAATCACTTGATGGTGGCAGTGGCATGTAGACTGTCATGAGTAAACTGGCCCTCATAGATTGAAGACTCAACTAGAACGTTCTTATTAACTCTTATCACTTCAAATGAAGTATTTTCCCATGAAGTTCATTTACAAAGTCAGTTTTGAGTCATCAGGTGTTCAGCAGCCAAGAGTGAGAAATGAAATAATAAGCACACGTGTATGTGTGAATCTGCCCTAACTTATATTTTAGTACACGGTGAATCTGGGTACTATATGCTAAAATTCAAACCCATTAAGTTGCGTGCCACTAATATATGGATGACTCCCAGCTCTACCTCCTGCTTGAAAAGCAGCTGGCTACCAGGATCTTGGCCATGGCTTCATGCCTGGATGCCATACTGGATTGGTTAGGTGAGAGCTGACTGAACTTAAATCATTCAAAAATGGAGATCATGTGGTTGGGTAAGTCCAGGACTCAGGGGTGGCCAGCTTTATCTGAACTTGACAAAGTCCAGTTCTCTGCAATACACTCCATTAGGAGCTTAGGGGTGTGGCTCAATTATTCCTTTACCCTGGACAAACATGTGTCCAGAGTGGCGAAGACAGCATTTTATCACCTATGCCGAGCCTGCCAGGTGGCCCCTTATCTGTGCCGCTCTGACCTTGCCACTGTGATGGATGCCATGGTCACCTCCAGATCAGACTACTGCAATGCACTGTACATAGGGTTGCCTTTGAAGATGCTTCAGAAACTTCAGGCAATTCATAATGCAGCTGCTAGACTGCTGACTGGATCCCCTTGGCCTGCAAATATAACATCAAAAAGTTGTTGAAGGCTTTCATGGCCGGATTTCATTAGTTGTTGTAGATTTTCCGGGCTGTGTGGCCATGGTCTTGGCATTGTAGGACCATTGGCTTCATTCCTGTCCTGGAAAACACAAAATGCTCTACATCTTACAATAGTGCTACAGATAACATTAGAATTTCAACAGCCAATCCATATACAAAAGAACCTCCTCAGGAAAGGAGGTCCTGTGACTGGTGGGAGAAAGATTTTTTTTTTAATCATCATTGGTGTTACAGTATTATGTCACTTACAGGGAAAACCTGGAAGTGATGTCATGTCACGCTCCTCCATTAGCATGTCACAGCCTGGGGAACTCCTACAAGATAATGACTCAGCCCTACCCCAGCTTCCTGAGTAGATATAAATTACCTGCCTACCATCTTCTTCTCACCTTGACACAGAGAGTATCCCATCTTTCTGTGTTGTACCTCTGAGGATGCCAGTCACAGCTGCTGGTGAAACGTCAGGTCCTAGAATGCCAAGACCATGGCCATACAGCCCAGAAAATCTACAACAACTAATATAACATCAATACTTTGGCACTTGTGCTGGCTTCTGGTTAGCATTCGGTGCAAATTCAAAGTACTGGTTTTGGCCCATAAAACCATAAATGGTCTGGGACTGTCGTACCTGAGGGACTACCTCTCCCAGTGTGATCCTCCTCACCTCCTTAAATCATCATTACAGGGTTTTCTATGGGTGCCTTGCCTGCAAATTGCCCACTTGTCAACCACCAGAGCAAGGGTATTTTCAGTGGTCCCCCCCCCTCCTGGAACCAGCTCCCTGGAAGTTTGCGCCCCGCAGGATCTTTCAGCATTCTGTACAACATGTAAGGCTGTTCTGTTTCATGTGGCCTTTGGCTAATGCTACAAACTAGGGAGATGGCCAGTTGTCGTCATTCTCCAAGCAAGTTGTTATTTATTATTTTAATTGGTTTAATTGTTCTATTTATTGTTTTTATTTGTATTTATTGTATTTTCAAATGTTTTATATTTAAATTTTGTAAGCCACCCTGAATCTACCATGGGGAGAGGGTGTGGGGTATGAAGGAAGCAGAGAGAAAGAGAGAGATTAAGGGAGTAGAAATGTACTTGGCAGAGAAAAGATTGTGGAGTTATATTATAAAACAGAAAGGCTGACAAAGTCATTGGTACAGATCCTCACATTTTATTGGGGGGGGGGGGTTCCCCAACGAGGAGCTTGGCAGTGGAGACATGAAAGCAATCAGATCTAGGTAATCCAAGTACATCCTTCAAGTGACAAGCTATATGAGAAATGTTCTTCCAATATTTAAGAGAGTGCACTGAAGAAAAGAAAGACTACTAAAGACTACTAAGTATTTAATCAACAATAAGAGTAATATAAGAGGTGATTTATTGAAGGTACAGAAAGATACAATATGAACTGAGAAAGGAAAAAGATATGAGCTTTTGTGTACCTTGCTACAGGGTGTGTATATTCTGTTGGGCTCCTTATGCTGTGTGTGTGTTTTGTTGGGATTCTTATGCCAGGTCTCTCCTGGGTGCGACTAGGTTCCCTCCCCCTTTTCACTGTGTTCATGCCCTCATGATCCAGTCTTTCTCAGTAAGAAAGCAATGTGAACTATTTTAGAGGAGGAATAACAAAAAGCCAGTGAGGTGGATTAGGTTGAGAGTGTGTGTCCAGACCAAGTTCACCCAGCACATTTCCCTTGTAGGAAGTTGTAGTTATTTCTCTGGGGAAGACTATAGTTTTGTAGACAAACAAGCAGCCCTCAGTCTGTCAGGATGCCTTCTCATGTTCTTCTTTTTTAACATTTTTATTGCTTTTATTCTCTACACACTACAGGGAATAAGGGTGAGGGATCTTCTAAACTAAAATACAGAGTTAGCAAGGATCATATAATGGTCTGTACATCAATTTCTTGGTGTTTCCCTAATATTTAGGTTTTTTTAAAAAATGGAGATTAGCTACTAATATTGCTAGTTCAACAAATGCAAGCATAATTACTCCTAGTGGGTGCATCTTAGTATATCAATAAAAAATAAAAAAGAAGTCATATATTCAGAGTTCGGCTATTTATCGGCTTTCTTTCCTCTACATTTGTTTTTATCAAAGCTTAGCTTAATTTTAAGAGGCCTAATTCTGATTCAGAGTCCGGAGTTCCTTCTGAAGAGCTACTGGATGGGCTATCAGTGCTTCCCGATCCATGCTCACTGTTATCTTATGTAGCATTTTTGTCCTCCGCTTTTTCTTTTTCTTCCGCTGAACTTTGGTGCTGTTCCAAAAATGCTTTTGCTTTTGTAACAGAGTCAATCTTTTCTTTTTTCTCTTTAAAGTTGAAGATAAGTCCTTCTGGAACAATCCATCTGTAGGGAGTGGAATTTTTCTGTAAAAACAATGTCAGGTTTCTATATTGCTTCCTCCTCTTTCTCACTTCAAATGGAACATCTTTTAAAACTTTCGCTTCTTCTCCTTTGATTTTCAAAGTTATCCCATTAGCTGCTTTCAGTATCATATCTCTTGTTGACCTTTTAGAGAATTTCACAAACACTTCACTGGGCAGCTTGTTTTTCTTGATAAATTCTGGATAGGTACGTTATACCATATCCATATTGCTTTGTAATAATCCCGCTTTACAGTCTGCTACTGGAGCTAGCGCTTTGCTTAGGATCTCTTTCAAGTTTTCCCCTTTTTTCTGGAATCCCTTGAAATCTCAGGACATATGATGACTTTTCCATCTGCAGTTGTAACAGCTATTGTTTCTCAGAAGTCTTTTCTTTTTCCACTACCTCCAGTCTTTGGTTTAACGTATTTGTCTTATCGTCATCCTTTTTCAGCTTTTTGGCTGTCTTCTCTGTTCTTATGCTAGTTTCTTTCAGTTCCTTTTGTAGAGCATCAAAGTTATTGTTGAGGTTAGTCATCTTATCTAGCAGAGGGTGCAGTGCTGCAGCAATAATCTTAGGGAGGTCTGTGCTTACTTCCGGTCTGGAGACTGGAGTCGTTGTGCTGGTAGTTCCTGAAGAAGGCTTTACCCTGGATGTCATTTTTTCAGCCCGATGCAACATGTTTACATTAAAAGGAAAAGTTCTTTAAAGTCTTTGAAGATGTGTAAGTTACTGTTTTCTTACTAGTCTGCACACCTCTCAACTAGCTTCTCTCCCATCATTGCCACCTCTTTGCCTCTCATTTTCTTCTTTTTATAGGGTATTCTTTCCAGGGTAGAGTTAACACCTCCCCCTCACTACTTCTGGGGCTTCGGGGTGGCTTTGCGGTTTGCGCCTAATTGCTTGCTTTGTTAAACTGAGTATTTCACTCATGCTTTACTCCACAGATTGATTCAGAGTGTAGGGAATGTTTCCCTTCACCTGATCACTTGTGCGCTCACTCGTGTGTCTTTAATGCCATGGATAGTCTTGTGGTGGTGGGACCTATAGGAGCAAAGAGGAGCCTTGATCCTTCAGCTGTCGCCTCAGAAGACGCACCCCTCGTGCCCCAGGCTACGAGCCCCCTCCGAGGGCTCCTGAGCTGCGATGGAGTGCACCCGACAGCAAGTCGTCGAAACCGGAAATCGCACCTTCTCATGTTCTTGACCAGCACATGAAGCAACTTATGTACAAAAGCTCACAATGCCCAGCCATGTCATGTTTTCCGCTGGGTCCAAGGCTCAGAACACTGAGCGTGAGATTTCTATAATGAACATCAATAAATCAAAAGTAGGTTTGCAGCTTACAGATACACACCTGAACAGCATACCCAAGATTGCAACAGCACAGACATTTTGATGCAATAATTCAGAGCAAGAGGTGTCAGTTATCAGAGACTGTTAAATAGACAAAATATTGCAAGAGTGCTAGTGTTTTAAGTATGTTTTATTTAAAGTTTTAAAAAATCTTTAATTGTGTTTGTCTGTGTCCTTTATAAAGTTTATATCTCCACTACCTGGCATTACATTTTATGACACATATGGCCCGGCCCAACAAGGTCTCATTTATATCAGATCCGTCCCTCGTACCAAATGAGTTCGACACAACTGTGCTAGAATATGGACCATGCATAGGACTGTGCTGCTTATCACTTAGGCCCTTTCCACACTCTTCTTTTAACCCTTGTTCACCATGGTGTCCTCCAAGCAATTCTGCACTAAAATCAGATTAAACCTTCTTTTTAATCCACTGCACCTCCCCCAGATCTGCACTTAAACCAAATTCAACCTTTTTATTCTGGATCCCACCCACCCTGTTTTGCATTATGTTACCTCCCTTCAGTGCTCAGCCTGGTTTCAGCCTGCTGTTGCCCCAGGCTTTTTGGATGTTGTTTTGCTACAGACTTAAATCACTTCACCTCAAACACTGAGAAAATCTGGAGTGGCAGGCAAATGCGGAAAGGACTTTAAGAACATAAGAGAAGCCAATGTTGGATCATGCCAATGGCCCATCCAGTCCAACACTCTGTCATACAGTGGCCAAAAATACCAGGTGGTGTCAGGCGGTCCATCAGTGGGGCCAGGACACTAGAAGCTCTCCCACTGTTGCCCCCCCAAGCACCAAGAATACAGAGCATCACTTGCCCCAGAGCTCCTATCTATACCTTGTGACTAATAGCCATTGATGGATCTCTGCTCCATATGTGATTGGACTTTAGTGAAATGCTCTATATCCCATCTGTTGTTGACCCATGGTCCTTTCCACAGTTAGGAAGCTGAGACAGTCAACTAAGAAACCATGGGAGGATTCCTTCCATGCCTTGATTTTACAATAGTATGAATAACACAGTGATGGGTTTTGGACCAGTATGGCAAAGCCTTTTGTGAAAATGCAGGGACACAGACTGAGAGAATGTGGACCAATTAATATCCTGTTTCCTCTAGAAACATACTAACTGGCCTTAGACAAGCCACCTCCTCCCATGTTCTGCCTTCCCCCCAGTCATTTGAAATAGGGGAGTAATAATACTGATTAATCTTACATAGCTGGTGTAAGGATTGAAACAGATAATGGTTTAAGATTTACCAGAGCCCCAGGAGTGCTACTTACACTCTCTGATTTCCTCCAGTACCTCTTTCCAGATTAGCTTGTTCTACCACTTGAAATAACATTCTGATTATTCCCCCAACCCTCAGGAGCAACTTTTCTGCTGTAGAGTTGTAGCCAGAAGCAATCCAGCCATGTTTATTGACAGGCCCTGAACTGATCCCCCTTCACATAAGAGAGCATCTGTTCGCAGTTGTTAGGAATCGGATCTAAGCCAAGGTATCCAAAGAACCTTTTTAAGGTTCCAAAGCTTTAGATGTTAAGTACTACTTCTGTTTCATCTTTTAAGGTCTGTTTTGGCTATACCATTATGATTCTATAGCTCTTGTGCTTCAAAACAGGAACATTTTAAATTATGTTGTATTATTGCACTCTATTTTTGTTCATGCTTGCTTTCTTCAATATTCACAGATTAAGATGATTCGTATACTGCCTCAAGCTAGCCAACTAACGTTACTTAAGTTTTGCCATTAAGTGAAATGAAACAACATGCCAATTATAACAAAGTTTGAACATCTGAAACTACACAAAGCAAGGGTAACCCACTCACTAAAGCAGTTACTGGACTCACTGAGATTTCCCACAGAGTAGGATACTGAGATGGGCCTGAGGAGAGCCAAGTGATTCCCGCCTCCAGGGGAGACCTCCCAGTGTGACCTTGGGTAAACGGTTTCGCCTCTTTGCACCTTCATTTTGAGCTCTAAATTGGGGGTGATGGTATGTTTCCATTACTTGGTAAAGTGCTTGAAGTGGATACAAATCAATATTTGAAAACCATTTATCCTTCCTTTATGGTTTCAGTCTTTTCCCAAATGAATGTTAAAGTCTCAGCATGTATTTTCTTAAAAGACACTGGTGGTTTTGTGTGCTCAAAAAACTGTGAAGTCAGCCATTCTACACCAACAAATGGTTCGAGCTCGCACTGACAATCCTAGGGGTTCTAGGTATTACAATATGAAAAGGAATCCTGTACCTTCTGAACTCATGGTCAATGCTTTATCTAAGGACACTGCAAGACCAAGGCGAGGAAAATTATGCCTGCTGGTTGTCCTTCAAAGTATTTCCTCCATATTTCTATCCCGCATTCTTTTTATTAAAAGTGTCTCAGGCAGCTCACAATAAAATCATAACCCATATCAACAAACATGACGAAAATCTAATATATATGCAGGTAAAATGATTTAAAGGTGTGACATACAATAAAATTATGTAACATTTATATTAATACATGGAGCATCAAAATATAAAACCAGACCTTGGTACTACAGTCTAACAATAAAAATGCACAGAAGGAAAAAAAGGGACACAAACGAGCAATTGTCTGTGAAATGCAGAATATTTTTTACCTAGTTCCTAAAACATACTGCATTTGGCAGCAGGCAAACTTATGTCCTAGGAGCTGCGGTGGCTCAAGTGGTTAAGACGCTGAACTGCAGGCTGTGGAAGGTCAGTAGCTCAGCAGTTCGAGACCCGGGTGCCGCATGACGGAGTGAGCTCCCGTCTCTAGTTCCAGCTCCTGCCAACCTAGCAGTTCGAAAGCAAGAAATTGCAAGTAGATAAATAGGTACCACTTCGGTGGGAAGGTAACAGCGTTCCGTGCGCCTTAGTGTTTAGTCATGCTGGCCACATGACCACATAAATGTCTTTGGACAGCGCTGGCTCTTTGGCTTTGAATCGGAGATGAGCACCACAACCCTAGAGTCGGACTTGACTGGCTTTCGCGCTAGGGAACCTTTACCTTTACCTTAAACTTATGTCAGAAGCCAATGTAGCACCACTAAGAATCCCTCTTTCTAGTAGCCACCCATCTTACCTCTGAAGGTAGAGTCACAAGGAACAAGGAGAAGATTTTAATTAATGCACCAATTCTAATGGGAGCATCTGGTCATACCATTTAGGACTTTAATGGTAAAAACTAACAACGTGAATTGTGCCCAGGAATGAATTAGCAGCCAGTGTATTAGCACGTCATTTTTAGCTTATACTATGCAGCCATCTTTCTGCTTGTATTCTAAACTAAATATAGATCCAGGTGGGGTAGCTGTTTTTTTTAATAAACAATTTTATTTTTACAAGACAAACAAAAAACAAACAAATATACATATAAAAATGTGGGGATTCCAGTTACAACATTATTATCTGTTATGTTACCTCATACATTGTCTAACTATATTTTTTATTTCCCCATATATTTTTGAATAAAACTTTGCACATAACTAAAAATATACAGTTCATATCTTCTGATTCAGTTGTATATCCATATGTCTTATTTATTATATTCCTCCATCCATTTGTAAAACCTTGTCCAAGTATTCTCGAAGTTTCCCTCATTTTGTCCTCTCAATATTAAAGTTGTCTATCTCTGCAGTTTCCAATCTTTTATATATAATTTCTTCTTTTGAAGGTACCTCATTTTTTCTCCAATATTTGGCATATAATATTCTTGCAGCTGTCACTACAATAAGATAGGAATCTTGCTTTTTACAATTTTCAGGTAATATATTTAATTAAAAACAATTCTGGAATATAGGGTAAAGTACATTTTAACATTTTTGGTAACAATTCATGAATCAAATATTTTTAACTCTATCACAGGTCCACCACATCTGAAAAAAGGAACCAATTTTTTTTTACATTTCCAACAATCATTAGGCAAATCAGGATAAAATGTTGCTAGTTTATCTGGAGTGATATACCATCTATAAAACATTTTGTAAATATTTTCTTTATATGAAGTTGCTTTAGTAATTTTTACATTTGTTTTCCATACCTGTGACCATTGGTCCAAATCAATATTATGACCCAAATTTTGTGTCTATTGGACCATAGAATTTTCAACTATTTCATCTTGTGTTTTATTTTCTAAGATTATTACCTATAGCTTCTTAATTTCTCATCAGTGTGTAACAATATCTTGTCTATTTCTGTCATTTTTGAGTAGAAGCCTATTTGTTTATCTTTAACATATCTTGATTCTATTTGAACTCTTTCTCACCAACTCTTTCCCCAGGTCGGGTAGCCATGCTGGTCTGAAGCAGTAGAACAAAGTTTGAGTCCAGTGGAGCCTTTAAGACCAACAAAGTTTTATTCAAGGTGTGAGGAAGTGTGCATGCACACGCAAGCTCATACCTCTAATAAAACTTTGTTGGTCTTAAAAGTGCCACTGGACTCAAACTTTGTTAAACTAAATATAATTTTCAAATACCCTTTAAAAAGCATCCATTGCCCCAATCTAGCATGGGTGGGTCACAGTGGTTACCATTTTTACCCAAATGGCCTGCACGTGTATAAGTTTGGATAGTAGTGAATTATGGGAACAGGGAGATCCCTGGAAATAAACAGGCAGAAAATAGAATACCATTGAAATCTTTATTCGGAAAAAATAGCAAGTAGACCAACAGGAGGTGCACTGAGAACTGGACATGCATGCAAACACACACAGAGTAAATCTGTCATCTAAACAACACCTAAGTAGTCCTGAGCAACATGGAAGTCCTGGAGGGTCTGAAGGAAAGGAGAGGAAGGACACACTACAGCACTGTGGGTCAGATCATCCCAGACAGTGAACAGGGGAAGAGTGAAAAGGATAGCAGGACATATGCTGAGGCCAACCCTGAGTCTCCAGGGAAGGGTTCTGTGCAGAGTCATGGGGCAGAAAGTGGAAGGTCCAGAAAAACTGCTGGGAAGTACCAGGGATATTGGTACATGAAAAATACTGGAAGCAGGATGATTAGGGTGCTGTTAGATCAGGACTGGACTGGAGCCAAAAGTTCTGAATTTTATTGGCCAATTCAGATTCTAAATGCTTGGTGGGAAATCATAGATGTGATAGCAAACGTGAAAGCAAAAAAAAAGGATAAGTGACTGGAATGTGGTCACCTAATGATCCTGAAGGAGGACTAAAGATTGGGAGTGTCTGATAGCTGTGTCCAGGGCAATATCAGGATCATGATAAGGGTGGTTGTCTAATGGATCCTTCCATGCATTAGGATTGTTATTAAGCCTAGCCAATGAGACATCACTCAGATTTTAACTGGGAAGGAGGCTGATATGATTACTTTCAAGTATACCCAATAGACTGCTTTCCTTTTGTTATGCTGGAAATGCCTTCCAGTTGCTGAAATTTTACCGGAATTTTACCCCATCTTAATTTCACTGTGCACATTATCATGAGCCTCAGGAGTCCCTGAATTAAGAAATAAGCACAGAGCTGATTTTGGCGGCTTCCTTATTTATTGATTGATTTGATTTATACCCCGCCCTCCCTGCCAAGGCAGGCTCAGGGCGGCTTACATAAAATGCGTATGTAAGTACAATTAAAATCCATCATAAAAACAACCAAATGCCATAAACAAATTATTGGGGTGTATCTACTATGGCACCATTCATCAGAGTCCCATAAGTGAATTATGCAAAAAAGCATTATGGGAATTTGCCATCAAATCATCTCTGATGTCCAGGTGTCGTTTCGTAGAAAAAGAGCTAGGGAAACTCATTAGCATAACTCATTAGCATATGCCACACCCCCTGACATCACCGGAAGTGTGTCATAAGACCACACCCCCTGACATCACCGGAAGTGTGTCATAAGGCCACACACCCTGCCTCCAATGGTCCCGGCCACCGCCAGCGGCCTTGCAGCTCCACTGCCGAGCCCCATGAGGGGCCCGGCGGTGGACCTGCAAGGCCGGCGGGAGTGCAAGGAAGCCCCGCGAAGGCCCTCCCTGGCCCCAGGCAGGCAGAGGTGGGGAGAGGCAGGGAGGAAGCAACTTACCCTCCCTCTTCTCCTGCCTCCTCCTGGCTGAATGAGGGCCAGAAGCAGGGTGGCCGGAAGCAGGGGGTGGGGCTTCGTCATGTGCCCCGCCCACTCTACCTCACCCGGGGGAACTGCAATCCCCCACGATTCCCCCCGAAATGACCTCTGCTGATGTCACCATTTGCCAGGAGAATTGGAAAATCTTTTAGAATTGGGGTTTACATCACATGAATAGAGAGTGTCCATCAAGGTTTTAACTACTGGTGAGTTTATACACTAGTAAGAATCTCTTTGTATTCATTTCATGCATTTGTCAGATGAAAAGAGGGCACACTGGTTTCTGTCTATCAGGAGCCATACATTAGGAGTGAATTGCTCATGCAGAAGAACTGTAGGATGCCTTCCAGGCAATTAGCTTCTATCATACAGGAGAGTTGAATCTTAATTTGTGCTGAAGTTATTATTTTTTTTTAAAATATATGTATGGGAATGTGTTAATAGATGTACAGCAGTCAGTCTACTTAGCCTTTGATTCTCTCTTTCATCAAGACTCCTGCTGCTATGCAGTTACTGTGCAGCACATTAGACTAACACTTTTTAGAGAGCAATGATAATCCATCTTATATTTATACCTACATGGTGTCTTTGCTTGATGAACCTTGCTGAAATCAGTGTCAGGCTCACTATCCATGAAATCCAACTCTGGACATTGTAGGTTCTCAAATACAAGAAAATGAATTTAGCTCCTGTGAGGAGAGGTAACTCATGTTCTGAATTGGATGCATTCAACCTGAAATCCCCAAGTATCAAAAAGGACTGCAGGCCTCCAGATGATGCAGGGACATTACCACATCCCTGATTCTCACACGTGTTACACTGATGTTCTTTCCATAAGGACCTTTGCCATGTCATAAGTATGAAAGTGGATTTGAGAGGTGGGTATTCTTACTTTTTTGGTATTTACAATAGCAATTAATAATGTATACTATGTGTATTTGCAATGTCGCTCTCAATTGGGTTGGTAAACTATTCATTTACTTGGCTAGCTGCGGAGGAGGAAATTTAAAAATGTATGGTATTGATCAGAACTGATAGCACACTGCTCCAGAATACTATTCATGCTGAGAGACCTGAACCCATTTCACCTGTGTGTATTTTGAGGATTTCTCAGAAAAGAAAGCAAAATGACTTTGACCTGCAATCTTCCCACCCTCTGTTTTGACTAAATCTGGGCAAGTACAAAGACTTGCAGTGAGTCAAAAGAGTGGGACAGACAGATAAAGGAAATTTCTCTTCTCTCTTTTTGATTCTCTCCTTCTCCCTTTCCTCTCCACCTGCTTCTGTCAGATCCATCTGCCAGCTGTTCTCAGAGACAAAGGCCTATAATGCACGGGCAGCTTACGGCAGGGAATCCGAGCGGGCAAGCCTTTAAGCTTGACTTTGGATTTGTGTGCCTGCCCTATGCACCATTCGTTTTTCTCCGGTGTATTCTGTGTATTTATTCTGCAGCTGCAACCAAAAACCACACTTTTTCTTTGAAGCTCTCACAAGTACAACATACTTCTTGACTGGAATAAAGGTTCCCTTGCTCGAAAGCCAGTCGAATCCAACTCTAGGGTTGCGGTGCTCATCTCCATTTCAAAGCCGAAGAGCCAGCACTGTCCAAAGACATTTCCGTGGTCATGTGGCCGGCATGACTAGATGTCAAGGCGCACGGAACGCTGTTACCTTCCCACTGAAGTGGTACCTATTTATCTACTTGCAATTTCTTGCTTTTGAACTGCTAGGTTGGCAGGAGCTGGAACTAGAGACGGGAGCTCACTCGGTCATGCGGCACACTCGGGTCTCGAACTGCTGAACTACCGACCTTCCACAGCCTGCAGTTCAGCGTCTTGACTGGAATACAGGTGTACTAACTTTGATTGCACCGTCACTTCGCCTACATATTTTATGTAATTAATTCATTTCTATCCCGTCTTTCTTCCCAATGGGAACCAAAAATGGCTTACATAATTCTCTTCTCCATTTTATCTTCACAACAACCCTGTGAGGCAGGTTAGGCTGAAAGGGCATGACTGGCTCAGGGACTCAAACCCAGGTCTCCCAGATACTAGTCTGACACTCTGAACCACTACACCACATTATCTGTTCTGTACTGCAGGTTGCATTAAATCAGGATTGTTGATACCAGGGCAGCCACTGTCTTTCTGATTTAGAAGGAAGACTCGAGGACAAAATCCCACAAGTTGGCTTGCATCTCTTGTCTTGTTTCATTGTATCCGCTGGTCTACTTTATTGATGGCAGCTGTTCCTAGGATAATCTTGCCCTACCACATTCAAGAGTGGCCCTCCATTCTTAAAAAATCAAGTCGACTGCTTTTAATCAAGCTACGTATCAAATCCATTCATTTTCTAATTATCTCATCAAGGAAATTGTTTCTAGCATACCTTGATTAAAATAATGAAATCCACCATGAAACTACAGCATCAGCCATGATTTTAAGAAGGCCTACGATTCACCCATCAGCGAGACGACAGGGGTGTGAGTCTTGCCAAATAAAAGAAATGCATTTTTTTAAATTTAAAAATTATACCTACCAACCCATATCTTAATTTCCCCAACAGCCTCATAAACGGAGTCACTAACTGAAGCTGAGGGCATAGCAGAGAGACAATTAGGGATTAACTTGCATGGACATTTTCATTTCTTTTTGTTCCTGTACAGTGTCATTTTTTTTTGCTGCCCCTTGCTTTTGTTTCTGTCATTGAAATTTCACTTTTTGAGCTTTTTGTTGTGCCATCTATACATACCATTTTTACACCAATTACGTGTAATTTATACACAATTGGTGCGTAAATTTCCCTGAAAATGTATACGTGTTTACTGGGAAAATTACTTGGAAACAGTAAATTGTCTGAGATTACAGACTCTCGGGTTTGCTTCTCAAAGGGGGAAGCGAAATCAAAATGAGGATTTTCCAACTGAACCAGTAATCTTGCTAAGTAGTTTCATTCTTAGGGACAATTCAAATTCCCATTCAGACATGGAGCTCATTGGAAGCCTTGGGTTACTTATTCTTTCTCAGATGAACTTACTTTACAGGGGAGTTGTGAGGATATAACAAGATAGTGCCCTCTCTGCTGTCCTGATCTCCTTAGAGTAAGGGCAGGATACAAACAGGACTACCCAGTAATTGCCAATTCACACAAATCTTTCAGCCAAGAACAAGTATTGTTTCCTAACAGTTTAAGGAACTGTCCATTAAGGTATGGAGCTGCGGTGACTCAAGTGGTTAAGACGCTGAACTGCAGGCTGTGGAAGGTCAGTAGTTCAGCAGTTCAAAACCCAGGGTGCCGCAAAACGGAGTGAGCTCCCGTCTCTAGTTCCAGCTCCTGCCAACCTAGCAGTTCGAAAGCAAGAAATTGCAAGTAGATAAATAGGTACCACTTTGGTGGGAAGGTAACAGCGTTCCGTGCGCCTTGGTGTTTAGTCATGCCGGCCACATGACCACGGAAACTTATTCAGACAGCGCTGGTGAAACGGAGATGAGCACTGCAACCCTAGAGTTGGATTCGACTGGCTTTTGAGCAAAAGAACCTTTACCTTTACTTACAATTAAGCTAGCTTTTGGCGTTGGGTGACAAATTCATGAGTATTGATGTGTCCCGCCAAATGCCAACTGTTTCTGAATTTCTGTATGTACCTAGGGCTAAACCAAATAAGACATTTGAAGATCCATGATCAGTGCTTCTTAGTTTTGTTGCTGTTGTTGTGTTTAATGGAAATCAAAGATTCAATTACCACTCCCAATTGGGATCAGGGCCATAGTGCAGAGAAGAGAATGGGTTTAAGCATCACCATACCACACATTTTCTTTGACTAAAACTAATTCCCTCTAACCTGGTAGTAGCCCTGCAAGATAGGCAGACTATCTTTGCATGTCTTTCCCTCCTCTAGGGCTAATAACAGCCATGGGGCATCATTTTTTAATAAATAAATTTGGACAGGATGGAAAGAGATTAAACACTTCTTCCTTCCCCGTGCCATAATCCGAATCAGAGCGCCATCCATTGTGACTCTTTCAATTTAAATGCTTTGGGAAGATCTGATAAAAATCTTCCAGTATCTTGTCTGCTTTGACCGGTCACTTTGCCTCATGAACTGTCTGAGACCCACAGCAACCACAGCCCTGAGTTCACGACAGAACTTTTGCATCTCCTGGGTTCAAGTCCAACACAGTTCCTGCTGGATCACAGATACTGGAATTTTCCATGACACCAGTGTTCCCTCTAAGCTGAGTTAGTGTGAGCTAGTTTTTTAGCCTCCGGCTCACACATTTTTGCCTTAGCTCATGAAGGATGGCTCCAGGGCAAACTAAATTTATGCAGCAGCCAAATCGCTCGCTCACAACTTTAATGCCAGTAGCTCACAAAGCGGAATTTTTGCTCACAAGATACCTCAGCTTAGAGGGAGCATTGCCTGACACCCCATCCAAGTTTTAGCCACAGAATTCTTCATGATAGTTTCCCACATTTCTCAATCCCCAAATTCATTATCTGCAGGGCTCTTTTTGTAGAAAAATCCCAGCAGGAACTCATTAGCATAATAGGCCACACCCAAAAGCAGAAACTCATCAGCATATTAGGCCACACCCCTGACAACACAGCTCATTAGCACATTAGGCCGCACCCCCATGTTACCAGAAGTGTGGTCATCCAGCCACACCCACCGTTTGCTTCTATTCTGTTTACCTTGTCTGTTGTCAAAACCCAGGGCCTTTTTTTGTAGCAGGAACTCCTTTGCATGTTAGGCCACACCCCCTAATGTAGCCAATCCTAATGAGTTTTTGCTGTTGGGTGTGGCCTGTTATGCTAATGAGTTCCTGCTGAGTGTGGCCAACTCAGGAGCCAGCCGGAACTCCGTTCCTGCCCCCAAATAGCCCTGATTATGTGTAAAATATAGATGCTACTGGTTTCCTACCCATTAGGAATGTTTTAAATTTGAAGAACTGCCAAGTACATTACAACAGGGAGAGTGGATTTCAGAAGTACTTACATTGCTGGTGGTAAGTCAATGGCCTAGTGCTGTTCTGTCCCTGTTGGCCTTGAAATCGATGTTATTTTCAGCGCTATAGTTTCATGCACTATATTTTCAGCAGTTGTTGCTGCTGCAATCCAAAAGGTACTTTTAATCATGAAGGAGTGCTATTGAACTTACTAGTATATTTAGATTTCAGATGCCTTTCACCAAAGTGTTTAAATGAGATGCTATGAGCAGTATAAGTTTAATCAGTAAAATGATGGAAGGAACATAGGATATAACTATACCTTAGCTTCCTAAACAATTTATTTCTTAATAATGATAAAACAGGAATGAGACTGAATTTCAAAAGCTGAGTAGCTTATCCCCATTTTAATTTTATTTCTATAAAATGAAAAATGAACACACATTTTCTCACCACTTTCTCATGCCAAATTTCTATTAAAACAATATTTAAATGCACAGCCCTAACCAAAACTGATAACACTGACAACATAAAAAAACAAATGAAAATAGAGCTATTGCTTCATTCCTAATATCTTTAAATTGATAAATTCTGATTTTTAGAAAGTTGTAAACAAATTATTCTATATGCTACCATTTTGCTATGTATGTCTCCTTGCAGCTCTTGGATGTCACAATCCCCATTGCTGGCTCAAAATATCGAGAGTCTACCTGTCCATGGTTTTAAATTCTAAAACTATACAGCCTTCTTTTATTCAGGACTTTGGAGATTTATTTTGTGAAGGAGAATTGTGAAAATGCAACTCATGATGCCAGTGATTTTCCTGCCTGGTTTATATGATTTGTAACTGATTTACCTGTCTGTTTAAATAACTGAAGGACGGGGAGAGTAGAACTCATATGGGCTGGGTGAGAATGTTCATGCACCAAAATCTGATTGTACTGTATTGTTAGGGGAAAGTATGGTGAAACAACTTGCTGAACAGCCATGAACAGGTTGACAGTCAGATGAGCAGTCCACTAAAAAAACCAGCTTCCCTTTTGTAACTGTTGAGCAGGATGTGAGCCAGATCAATGACATTTGAGCATCCCTATGATACTGATGATTGTTCTGGGCAGGGAAGCTTGGTGCCAGGTTGGTCAGGAGGCAAAGCAGCTGCTCTTCTTTAGAATTCTTAGAACAATATCTTTCTCATGTCCGTTTGTTCTTAATTCTGCTGTGCCCCGCTCCTCTTTAAAGATGCTGAAGGGCTTCACTGTCATCTTACTATTACTTGGCCTAGATGTGGGATTGGGGCAGAGTATGAAATAATCTACTGTGGTGATTTTGCAGAAAAACATTGAGAGGAGGTAATGTGCACAATCCACAAATGTACAGTTCTATAAAAACACATTAGCAAAACACACTGCACATCCTGTAGTATGAACCCATGTGTAGTAGTCTGGGGTCCCCTCCAGGACCTCAGGCTGGGGTTACAAGGAACAAAAGACACAGGAGTTAATCAACGGTAGTCTGCCACCACGTTACTTATGGGGTTCCCAACCAGCCAGGAGCAAAGTAACGGAAGTCTCCAGGCTAAACAAAGGAACACCATTCAAAAGGACAAACTCTGCAGCCTCCACCACAGGGTTTGAACAAAAGACACTATTGGTAGTAGAAAGACCAGCAGTCTTAAGGCACGAGGATTTAGGCTTTGAAACTCTTGAGGCTAAGTAACCCAGACAAAGTAAAAATATAAGTTTCTTTATTTAAATAAATTGTGCAAAGTTATAAAACACGAGACTTAGGTAGTGAGGAACAAAATAACAAACTCTAAGCATTTCCAGCATAGCTAATACTTACAAGCAGCAAGCAAGCAGGTTTACCCGTAATAGGTTCAAAGGTGCAACAAAGTCCAAAGGAATAAAGTATAAGTCCACGCAACATCTTCCTCCAGGATGATAAGTCCAAGCATCATGGCATTATGGCGGATTGCTTCAAGTATTGACCAGGCTTGGCCAAAATACTCAAAGGACCCACTAGCTAGTTACCAAGAACATAGGTTCTTATAGAAAAAGGGGGTCACGAGTGGCTCAGGCCTGTTAACCACTCACAACCCTGCAACAGTGATGTCACAGTTGCCAGTAACTAAGGTAACCAGACAATCCCATAATACTTGTTTGTGAGCACTGGGGAATCGAAACCTAACGTTCAGCAGATAACCCAATGCTCCTCCCAACGCAGGTGCAATCACTTGGGAATGTTGCTAATGAATTGATGGCCTCCAAGGCCATACTGCTAACTATTCGCAGCTGGTGGAACCAAGGGAGTGAGAAACATAATTCTCCCCTTATCAAGGTCATCCAGGTCTTAAGGAGACACTAGGCACAAGGAGACCAAGAGGCGCCTTCCAGATTTATACCAACATACTTTGATAGCACATTCCAGGCCTAGCACAGACCCAGAATCCTCTTTGACTAAAGTTTGGTCAAGCAAGCTGCAAGCAACTAAAATGGAGGCTATTTTGCATGACACCTTCCCCCTTAAAGATGAAATTTCGGGGTTTACCTCAAATTTCAGCTCTAACTAGCTAGAAGCAAAATAGCAAAGCAACACATACCCAAAGCGTCTAAGGCACATAAAATCTTAAAATGCATAAAACACAAAAGGGTTCAAATGGGTACTACAAGACAAAGAGGTAGTACATAGAATATAGCAGCAGTTAAAAGTTACAAAACTAAAGGGTGTCTAAGCAAAGCAAAGCAGTAATGATTACATAAAAAGCATTTCATGAAGTTGTAAATTACAACCTTCAGGCACTCAATTGCAAAGTTACAGCATTACAGAAAGCAAAAGTTATATACAGTCAACCTGAGTACATTGCAGGTTACAGAAGGCAAAACAGGTTAGAACACTTCAGATGGTAACACCCACATCATCAGAGTCAGAATAAATCCTTGATAAACGATCAGCTATCAGATTCTTCGAACCCTGGATATGAGAAACAGAGAAATCAAAATCTTGCAGGGCAAGACTCCACCGAAGTAGTTTCTGTTTGGAATTCTTTACTCTGTCAAGCCAACACAAAGGTGAATGGTCAGTTTGCAGGGTGAATCTTACTCCCCACAAATATGGTCTAAGCTTGTTCAGAGCCCACGCAATAGCAAAGCATTCTTTCTCTATGGTGGACAAATTCCTTTCCCTAGGCAAAATTTTTTTACTCAGAAACACAACAGGATGTAGTTCTCCATCTGGGGCTAGTTGGCAGAGAACTGCACCCACCCCAAACTGGCTAGCATCGGTTTGCACAGTATAGGGCTGGTCAGGGTCAGGAGCCAGCATAACTGGTGATTGTAGCAAGCCCTTTTTCAAAGAATCAAAAGCATTCTGACATTGCTCTGTCCAAGGGACTTTTACAGGGTTTGCCTTTTTACAAAGATTAGTAAGAGGTGTAGCAAGAGTGGCAAAATGGGGGCAAAAACTTCTGTAATATCCGATTAGGCCTAGGAAACTCTGAACCTCCTTCTTAGTTTTGGGCACAGGCCATTCCAGGATACTTTTAACTTTAGCATCCAGAGGTTTTATAGCGCCATGTCCCACTCTATGGCCAAGGTACTCAACTTCAGCCAAATCAAACTGACACTTCTGCACCTTAATGGTAAGACCAGCGTCAGCAATTCTAGACAAAACTTGGCGTAAGTGGGTCATGTGATCGTCCCACGTCTCGCTAAAAATGGCTATGTCATCAATGTAAGTGCATGCACAGTCGGACAGGCCAGCCAAGAGAGTGTTAACCAACCTTTGAAAGGTTGCAGGGGCATTATGCAAGCCAAAGGGCATAGTGACAAACTGGTATAGGCCAAGATGTGTTACAAAGGCAGATTTCAGCTGAGAAGCCTCATCCAGGCCTACTTGCCAGTACCCTTTGTTCAAATCTAAGACAGAAATGTATTTGGCCCTCCCAAGTTTTTCTATTAACTCATCAATGCGAGGCAAAGGGAATGCATCCGGCGTTGTGATCGCGTTCAAACGGCGGTAGTCCACACAAAAACGAATACCACCATCTTTCTTGGGGACCAAAACAACGGGAGAACTCCAGGGAGACTGTGAAGGAACAATAACTCCAAGGTCTAACATATTTTGAATCTCATTAGCAATGTATAACCCATGTTTTCCACTTACACGATACGGGTGGCTAGAAATTGGGGCAACATTCTCAGTATGAATGGTATGAGTAAGCAGGTGTGTTCTCCCAGGTGTACTGGTAAACAGTCCCTTGAATTCCTGCAACACCTCATTGAGGCCTTCAGTTTGACCAGGGGTCAAAGTAGGATCCAAGAGAATGCTATCAATACCTCCTTCCTGACAACATTCAGCAAGCATGTCAATTGGGTGTTCAGGCATTTCTCCTTTCATTTGCAAAGAGAACATGTTAGGGAGACGTTCAAAATATTTTTTCAGAGAGTTAATGTGGTAAAGCTTAGGACTAGGATGCTCAGCTTCACATTCCACTAGGTAGTGAACTGACCCTTGCTTTTCCACTACTACGCCTGGACCCATCCTCATGGCAAGCATTTTGTGTGGTCTTACAGGTCTTAGCATTAGCACTTTGTCTCCTGGGGCAAATTCACGAGGTACAGCTTTCCTGTCATAGAAACGCTTCTGAGATTTCTGAGCAGCAGCAAGATTCTCTTTAGCTATTTTCCAAACCTCTTTTAGAGACTCATGCAGGCTTTGGAAATACTCTGCCACAGACATAGGTTTTAACTCAGACACACCTTCCCATTGCTGTCTTAGCATACTCAAGGGAGTGTTCAGAGACCTACCATAAATCATCTCGTGGGGTGAAAATCCAAGGCTTTCTTGATACATTTCATTATAGGCCCCCACTAAAAAAGGTAAATGCTTTTCCCAGTCACCTCCAAAGTCTGCAACATATTTACGCAACATCTTTTGCACAGTGAGGTTAGCTCTTTCCACGAGCCCATTCTCCCAATGACAGAACGCTAGAGAGGTTTGGTGCTCTACCTGGGCAAGTTCACACAATTTCTTCATGAGACCTGAAACAAAATTACTTCCCATATCGGTTCTGATAGTCTTAGGCAGTCCCCAGAATGTGGCTTGAGTTAACAGAGCTCTTGCCACAACAGGAGCTGTGATCGAACCTAGGGGAGTGACGACCAAACCATGGGAGAAACAATCAATTATTACCAACAGATATTTTTTCCCAGATTTACTAGGCTTAGCCAAAGGTCCCACAATATCTATGGCCCAAGAAGAAAACACTTCACCCACAATGGGAGCTGGTTGCAGAGGAGCTCGGGGGTGATCGTTTGCAAACCCTTCTTTTTGGCATATTTCACAGGAGCGCACGTATTTTTGGACACAGGAATAAATTTCGGGCCAGTAAAAATTCTGAGTTATCTTCTGTAGGGTCTTCTTTTGCCCTCCATGCCCACCTCCTAGCAAATCATCATGGCTTAGCTGCAACACTTGTTCCCTATGAGACTTAGGAACAACAAGCTGTTTAACCTGGCCAGTTTTCCGGTCACAAATCCTATACAGTAAGCCATTTTCCAGCACAAACTTAATACGCTTGTCCTCAAGACTGCGAGGATCAGCATCCACAGCCTGAAAACAAAAGGTCAAAGTAGAATCAGCTTTCTGAGCATTCTTAAACTGATCAGTTTCAAAATCAGACACTTCTGTAGGCAAAGCATCCTGTTTTTCAGTGACAGAGACTATTTCTGGCAGGTTAGAATCAACTGGTTGCACAACAGCACCATCTACTGGGCTAGACGGAACTACGGGTAACACATTTACATTTGGAACACAATCAACCTGAGTAGAAATAGAATTAGCTGATAAACTTTTCAAATAAACCTGATAAGCAAGATCGTTACCAATGAGAAAGGGAGTCGAGCATTTATCATGCAACATTACAGTCACTTCACCTTGAAAACCTCGATAGTCCACAGGTACCTTCGCAATTTCACGTTCCAGGGCTGGAGAAGAGTAAGGTGACACGAGGATCTTTCTAGACAAAATCTGTTCAGGTTTTACAAGAGAATAGTCCACAGATGACACGTCCGTTCCAGAGTCCCGATAACCAAGAACCGTAACGTTATTAATCCTGACCTCATGGGAAAACTCCATGTTGGACCACTGGATCTGACAGGGATCCACAAAAGCATTATTTGGTGAAGAGGGAGTCTCCACAGCTTGAGAAACCACCACGGCTGCAGCTCCTGGTGTAGGCACAGGCAGTTGTGGAGGGACGGCAGTTGTGGAGGGATGGCTCCTCCCAGTTCTCTGGCTGGTGTTGTTGAATAACCCTCACATGAGATTTAGCCTGGGGTGCAGGGGTGCTAGTCTTCTGCCTTTCTTTAACCTTAAGCACCGGGCAGTTCGACTTTTGGTGCCCTTTTTCCTTACAGTAAAAACATAAACCACTTTTGGGGTCAACACAAGGGTGAATTGTGGCAGTTGGGGAGACAGAAAAGTTCTTTGCAGGGGTGCTTTTCTGGCTCTCTGACTTAACAGGCTTGTCGCCGCCAGAGCGTGCACTAACTCCTGCATACAAAGTCTTTCCAAAAGCCTTTTCTCTATGTTGTTTCATTCTCTGGGCCAAATCAGCTGCCTTATCAAGAGTTAAGGGGCCCCAATCCCTAACTAAAGCAGACAGTTCGTCAGGCAGTAAACGATAGAATTGCTCTAAGAGAATTAATTCTTTAAGGGCTTCAAAATTTCTTACCCTCTCTGCAGTCAGCCATCTGTCCAGGTTCTGGGCAAGGGTGGCAGCAGCCACATGAAAACTTGTTTGCCACAGATTTTTGTCCACTTTTCTGAAAGCTCTGCGGTAACTTTCCGAGGACAAGGCAAACCTTTGCAAAGCTAAGTTCTTACATTTCTGGTACTGATTAGCTTCAGAATAAGGCATATTGCCAAGCAAGTCCATAAGTTCGTCCTGACACTGCGACCTAAGGATCAGCATATAGTACTGGGGCGGCACAGCCAGATCCGAACAGGTCTGCTCAAAAAGCGAAAAGAAAGCAATAAGATCCTGTCCCGACTTGTAAGTAGGAAACATCTTCCTGTTGAAGTTCCATGGAGCCATCTGTCTGCGTGCAGGAGCAGCAGGGTAAGGGGGGCTGTATTCCAAGAAGCATCTCATGGCTGTGGGCTAGGAGAACGGACTGACCCTTCCCTGGAAGTCTTGCGTCGCACCTCCTCCCGGTCACGGCTTCTGGCACGCTCTTCAGCCATTCGTCTCTCCCCTTGCTGATATCGCTCCAAGTTCTCAGCTGCAAGCCGGAGGGTAAAATGCTCTTCCCGGCATCTGATGTAAGCGTCCAGACCGCCCTCACATTCCTCCACTTTGGCAGCACATTCCTCATCGGCACGGTTTTTGAAGCTGCAGGCGTCTTCCCTCTGGGCTGCTCTGCGGCGTCTTTGCCGATACCCGTCTCGGAAGTCTTGCCAGCTCTGCAGGTCAGAGTCCTCCTCATCTTGATGTCTCGAGCATCTGCAATCTTCCTCCTCTTGGGAAGCCTGAGTGCATCCACGGCCTCGCCCATTCTGGAAGTCTGGCAAACTCTCCACATCTGGTTCCAGCACAGGGACCTGCGAACGCACCACCCGAGCAAGTTCAGGGTGTGGTTCAGAATGTTCCGCTGTTTGGTCCACAGTAACAAGAGTGTCTTCATCTTTGTGATGCAAAACCGGCAACTCTCTGCCTGCAAAATTGCTTTCATCTCGGTGATACAAAACCGGCATCCCTCTGCCTTCAGCCATGCTTGTACAAAAGGAGCCTAACTGCTCTCAAAAATAACAAAACTCTCACACAGCCTTAGTCTCCACAAGTTTGCACAATTCAAAAGGTTTGAGTTTTAAGCAACAAGAGTTTCAAGTTCGCATCCCACCGCTGCCACCATGTAGGCTGGGATTACAAGGAACAAAAGACACAGAAGTTAATCAACGGTAGTCTGCCACCACGTTACTTATGGGGTTCCCAACCAGCCAGGAGCAAAGTAACGGAAGTCTCCAGGCTAAACAAAGGAACACCATTCAAAAGGACAAACTCTGCAGCCTCCACCACAGGGTTTGAACAAAAGACACTATTGGTAGTAGAAAGACCAGCAGTCTTGAGGCACGAGGATTTAGGCTTTGAAACTCTTGAGGCTAAGTAACACAGACAAAGTAAAAATATAAGTTTCTTTATTTAAATAAATTGTGCAAAGTTATAAAACACGAGACTTAGGTAGTGAGGAACAAAATAACAAACTCTAAGCATTTCCAGCATAGCTAATACTTACAAGCAGCAAGCAAGCAGGTTTACCCGTAATAGGTTCAAAGGTGCAACAAAGTCCAAAGGTATAAAGTATAAGTCCACGCAACATCTTCCTCCAGGATGATAAGTCCAAGCATCATGGCATTATGGCGGGTTGCTTCAAGTATTGACCAGGCTTGGCCAAAATACTCAAAGGACCCACTAGCTAGTTACCAAGAACATAGGTTCTTATAGAAAAAGGGGGTCACGAGTGGCTCAGGCCTGTTAGCCACTCACAACCCTGCAACAGTGATGTCACAGTTGCCAGTAACTAAGGTAACCAGACAATCCCATAATACTTGTTTGTGAGCACTGGGGAATCGAAACCTAACGTTGGCTGCGGTCACACGCAACATTAGCCACACAAGAGATACGGAAGACAAGCGGAGTTTCCGGTCGCGATCTCACCAGCACATCTGGGAAGCGTAGCGCTTCCGTGGCACAACTGAGGAAAAGAAAACCAGTTCGCCGCACCGCGCGCTTCTTCATTGCGCGCAGGCGTGTGTTGTGATCGGCACCTCTCCCTTGCCATGGAACCTCCACAGTACCTCCACAGAACCTCCACAGTAGGTCTGATCGCTTTACTGCATGTTAGTTTGCCCCGGGGCAAACAGCCACACTTCTCCTCTGCAGTTTCCTGCCCGTGTGACAGGGGCCGTTCAGCAGATAACCCAATGTTCCTCCCAACGCAGGTGCAATCACTTGGGAATGTTGCTAATGAATTGATGGCTTCCAAGGCCATACTGCTAACTATTCGCAGCTGGTGGAACCAAAGGAGTGAGAAACATAATTCTCCCCTTATCAAGGTCATCCAGGTCTTAAGGAGACACTAGGCACAAGGAGACCAAGAGGCGCCTTCCAGATTTATACCAACATACTTTGATAGCACATTCCAGGCCTAGCACAGACCCAGAATCCTCTTTGACTAAAGTTTGGTCAAGCAAGCTGCAAGCAACTAAAATGGAGGCTATTTTGCATGACACCATGAGCCACAATGAATTGCAACCAGATTTATTCAGAAATGAAGTTTTACTCTCAAGAAAGTAATGTAGACTTTATTCTAGGAGATATTTGTGCCTTAGTTTTAAACTTTTAATAGAAAGCTCCTGTGTCTCATTAAATTTTATTATGTTTTTGGATAATATAATGCAATGAGATGATGTGTTGAATTTAAATAATGATCTGTTGGCCAGCCTGTTCGACAGTTTTAATGTTGCACCTATTGCCAGTTGACAATGCTGCTTCCAACCCTTATGACCACTTGTCTGGCTGAAATGATGTGGAGGATGCTGCACAAAAGGCACACCTCTAGACCTCTCTTTATGAATCATACATTGTCTGAAACAGTAGATGACTCATGCTGGAAACCATTGCATATCTTGATCTTTCACTTTTAAAAATGAATTATATGTTTGTTTGGGCTTTTTAAAAAGACATATTAATGGTTGCTGCTTTGGGCATAGTTTGCATGCCTGTGTTGTAAAGGATATGTTCCACATGGAAGAATTATTGAAGGAAGTATTATCATTCTCTTTGAGAATGTGTACTGTTATTTGAAATACTACCAGCACTGGCTAGACCATGTCCACTTGACATTTGCTAGCTTGAAAAAGAAGAGAAAACACTCAGCAGGAACCAGCTGAAAGGGCGTTTAGAGAAGATGATAGCCGCCAATGTATTAGGGGCAAAGTCTATATTGCATGCAACATAACATCGTAATCGTTTTTTTTGGAAGGCTGCAATTTTTAACACAGAAGCTGGGGGAAATGGCTTCTTAAACCTTTATATGCCTAATGTTTTCTATCCAACCCCTTCCTCCACTATTCCCATTTGGGCTTCAGATGCTTGGACACAAGGGCTAGCCTGCTATCAATTTGCATCTGCTGGCTAGCTGTGCAACATTATGCAAACTTTGTGGCATGATCTTCTCACTCTTCTCCTAACTAGGATTTTGCCTTGGGTATACCCAGCTGGTTTCTCAGCCCTCTGCACAATGGTCCTACCAGGCTTCCCAGAATCCCTTCCATTTGTTCTATTTGGGCTTCACTTTGTGGTAAATGAGATGTTTCTACGAGTATTAGCTGCTTCTGCAGCTGCTAGTTATGAGGTGGAGCAATGAATGGAGTTGCCAGTTCCTGTCATTTATTGGTGTTTTCTATAGTGATTTGTGGCTCTGGCTGGCTTGAAGGGCCACATCTGGAGCTCATGGGGCAGCTCCTGATCCTCTTGTTCCAGCATTCTGTACAGAATAGAGCCAGAAGTCAAGCTGACAGTTGTTCTAATGCTTCCTTTTTACAGGCTGGTGTTCTGCTTGCCATAGTCCTCATAAGACTCCAGCAGCTACCTTTCCTTGGCGTTGAAGACACAAGGCCCACCCTGATCAGCTCTGCATAAAAAGTCACCAGTGTTCTCAGTGAAATGACCAATAAGTTGATTAGGCGGAACTGAAGCAGAGGATGGGACAGACTGGTGCATCAGGGAACACACAGGATTTTCAACACCACCACCTCTCCTCTGACACTTTAGGAAAGGGAACCAGGGAAGAAATCTCATAGCTTAAAAGTGAGCAGTCGCTTCACTTTTACTGCCACCGGTGACCTTCTGGCCCCATGTGACAAAATACCATTTGATGCATAGCCCATGAAAATAAGATAAATAAAATAAAATAACAGTGCATGCCTTTTTCTCCCTGATAGGCTAGTGGTCTATGTATATGGATTTTGTGTATGGAGACAGCCGTGCAATCTAAAATCACACTCAGCAAAACAAGTTAAAAAAAAAAAAGCACGCAATGTGCAGGACCCTCCCAACCCTAGGTCACACAGAAACTTGCGTCTCATGTCCCCCTGAACTGAGGACATGTTCAACCCCTGTTTCCCTCAGGCTCTCGTGGTTCTCATTTCCTCCTCCTCCTGCTCCACGGTATAGACGTGAAATTTTTCATTTAGATAAAGATCCGACTTTGGAACAAGACCATGCTTATTAAATATTTAAGGACTTAGGCACTTTGCTACATTGAACAGGGGCCTTGTAAAATGCTGAAATAGTGGGAATTTTGGATGTCATTTAAAAAGTTAACGCTGGCAATCTTCTTAAACGGTTTTCTGTGACGTAACTTTGCTTTTAAGAAATTAATCACAATTTCCCAGTTAGAATAAACACCCAGTTGCAATCCAGGTTGCCCATTCTACTTAATGTATTTTTTAAATGTTAAATAACAATAAAGGCAACATGTGAAATACTAGAAGAGGATAGGACTTAGGGCCAAACTAGACATGATGGAGAACACATGTTCACTCCTAAACCATGGGAGCTTTAAAAAAAAAAAAACCCAAAAAAGCATACTTTTGAAGTGAACCAAACTCTGCCCCCTTCATTCCTTACCATGCTATGTTTGGTTGCTTTCCATCATTGTTCTTTCACCCCTAGGGTTGGCAGCTCCCCCCCCCGGTGGAAGTGGGGATCACCTGCCATCAATCAACTGGCTGGTGGGAGGACTTACCAGGAGAAAGAGGGTGCCCAAGTGATGTTGCCAGCAATGTGGCAACGCCACTTCCAACGTACACAGTTGAAAATCTGGTATTTGGGCAAAAACTCTATGGTAGAAGCCAGAAGTGATGCCACCTTGGCCTCCCTCCCTCTCCTGGAGGAGGAGGAGGAGGAGGAGGAGGAGGAGGAGGAGGAAGAGGAAGAGGAAGAGGAAGAGGAGGAAGAGGAGGAAGAGGAGGAAGAGGAGGAAGAGGAGGAAGAGGAGGAAGAGGAGGAAGAGGAGGAAGAGGAGGAAGAGGAGGAAGAGGAGGAAGAGGAGGAAGAGGAGGAAGAGGAGGAAGAGGAGGAAGAGGAGGAAGAGGAGGAAGAGGAGGAAGAGGAGGAAGAGGAGGAAGAGGAGGAAGAGGAGGAAGAGGAGGAAGAGGAGGAAGAGGAGGAAGAGGAGGAAGAGGAGGAAGAGGAGGAAGAGGAGGAAGAGGAGGAAGAGGAGGAAGAGGAGGAAGAGGAGGAAGAGGAGGAAGAGGAGGAAGAGGAGGAAGAGGAGGAAGAGGAGGAAGAGGGTGGGGAATCAAACCCGGTTCTCCCAGATTAGAGTCCGCACACTTAACCACTACACCAAACTGTAAGTTCCCCCCATCCCCTTCCAATTGCCAAGAGGGACCAGGCAACCCTATTCACCCCAGATCATTTCCAGTATTAGAGTTGGACTGAAACAAAAGCAATGCTAGTTACAGAGTGCAGCAAATCAAAGCAGGGAAGGGCCCAAAACGCCCAGTTTAGGTGTGAATATATACAGATCCCTCATCATGTCCAGTTTTGCCCCTGGAGTAGGAAGATAGGAACTTGATTGCTTTCATGGGGGTGGGCAAGGGAGGAGGGAGGAGTAAAATATTTCAATATCAAAAAAGTTAACAATATTTGATTCTGAATTCAATCACAAAGTGATCTTGGGTCAGTAACTCTGACTGCTACGTACCAAACAAAATTGTTGTGAGGATAGTACGTTTCTCTGAGCCCTTTAATTTAAATGAGGGATAAAAATGTAATAAAAAATTACATACATATACTGAACTTTGCAAAAATATACCAGGGTCCCTCATTCATTCATCTTTTCCCTTCAAGGCTTAATTTATCAGTTTGATCAAAGAATGTCCCACTTATACAGTATCTTTCATTGCATGCACTGTATCACATGATGTTCAAAGAATAGAAAATCTGATTTTTCACAAGCAACTCATTGTGCCAAAGAATTAATACAAAGGCACACTATGTTTTATTACAGTGTTAGTTAGTGGCCTTGTTCTGTCTGCCTTACCTCCAAATAGGGTGAGAAGCTGAGGTGTCAAAATTGTCAACGACACTGCAACATAGATTCATGATTCTAAAAATACAGGATGATTTGAACATAGGGGGAAAAACCTGGCAAAAATAGTTTCTTGGAAATTTATACTAATGAACATTTTTAAACAGGAAAAATACATGAAATTGTTTATTCCCATTTGATTGCTTTTCTTAGGATAATATTTACCCTTACTTTTGGCATTACAATGTATAAGCTTTTTCTTTATAACTCAGTTGTGTTTGTTGTTTATTGTGGTTTGTTGTTAAATAAAAAACATAATGAAAAAGAAATTGCTCATTTAGGTTAATTGAATCTTACATTTTATAAAGGTTGCCAGATGTTTTGGCATGAGAAAGCTCCACAGCACTGGATCAAAAATAAGAAAGTATTTATGGCTGCTATCCTTGAATTAAAGCCATCCTTCACTTTTCATGGAAGTGTGTGAAGCATGTAAATAATAGACCCACTATGTTGTATGAGACTGGCAGATGCCCCTCTGCTGTGGCCAAGAAGTGGGAAGCTATAGCACAACAACACTCTGTTTACGGATTTGTTCTACAATCCTGTGCAGCAAAGACAGTGGCCTCTCTGGTGAGAACTAGCACACATATAATCCAATATGCTACCTCTACCCTAAACTATAGGTCATCTTCTCAGTTCGACTGGCAAAGAATTAGCCTCAGATCATGCATACCTAAAAGGGCCTGTGGTGGCTCAAGTGGTTAAGATGCTGAACTACCGACTGAAAGGTAGGTAGTTCGGCCGTTCGAGATCTGAGTGCTGCAAGATGGTCCCAGCTCCTGCCAACCTAGCAGTTCGAAAGCAAGCAATTGCAAGTAGATAAATAGGTACCGCTTTGGTGGGAAGGTAACAGCGTTCTGTGCACCTTGGCGTTTAGTCATGCCGGCCACATGACCACGGAAACGTCTTCGGACAGTGCTGGCTCTTCAGCTTGAAACAGAGATGAGCACTGCATCCCTAGAGTCGGATTCGACTGGCTTTTGAGCAAGGGAAACCTTTACCTTTACCTAATGCATACTTAACCATGTGTATCTTTTGAGGCCAGTTCTCTCTTCCTCCCTCATTATTTCTTACATCTTAAAGGATGCTGCCAGGGATGGGGAGAAATTGTTGTTTGATACTGAGATTAGCTACAAAGATAGGAAGAAACCCTCTTTACCATCTCATCTTCCTTCACTTGCCCTTCTTCTTCCTTCTTCTCTTGTGATGGGCCCAGAGACTGACTTCTATTCCCTGTGTGGAACCTGTGGGCAAGTGTTGTGCTCTGCTTGGTTAGCCTCAGACATTGCAGTTTCTTTGCTCTTATCCTATGGCTGGGACCCAACTGAGAGCTTCCCCAAACAGCATAATGTCTACCCATGGGCTGTGACTTCCTCACTTCCCACCTCCTACTGTAGCTGTATTCAGGGCTTTTTTTGTAGAAAAAGCCCAGCAGGAACTCATTAGCATAATAGGTCATACCCAACAGCAGGAACTCATTAGCATATTAGGCCACACCCCTGACAGCACAGCTCATTCGCCTATTAGGCCACACCCCCATGTTACCAGAAGTGTGGTCATCCAATCACACCCACCTTTTGCTTCTTATTCTCTTTACCTTGTTTGTTGTCAAAACCAAGAGCTTTTTGTTTGGAGCAGGAATTCCTTTGTATGCTAGGCCACACCCCCTAATTGTAGCCAATCCTTTTTTTTTTTTTTTGGTAAACAAATTTCATTTTCTCAGGAATACAACATATAAAACATTTCATTCTATCAATTGTCTACCCCATTCCCAGTTCCTCCCCTCCCTCCAATGGCTTCCCACAATGCTTCCACCCCTGCTCCAAATTACTTCATATCATCAACAATATCAGTTTTTCATCATTACAATCTAAAGATAACATCGTTTGACTTAATATTGATCTAAACATATTAAGTTTTGTTTCACATCCCAGTTCTTTTCCAGATAAATTTTAAAATCATTCCATTCTCCAAAAAACTCATCGTCTTCTTTGTTATTCAGTTTTTTTGTAATCTTATCCATTTGTGCCATGAACAGAACTTTTTGTATCCATTCTTCAACCTCTGGTACCTTTTCTGTCTTCCAAAACTGAGCATAAATCATTCTCGCTGTCACTATCAGGTACCAGAGTAAAGTTTTTTTAGTCGTATTGACTTCTTCCATTTTGAGTCCCAAAAGCAGAATTTCCGGTGCTTTTTTAAAAGAACATTTCAGTATTTTTTGCATTTCATTGTGGACTTTTGTCCAAAAGTCTACAGCTTTCTCACAAGTCCACCACATATGATAAAATGAGCCCTCATGCCTCTTACATTTCCAACATTTGTTTGACATATTTTGATTCATATTTGCAATCTTCTTAGGTGTCATGTACCACCTATACATCATCTTATAACAATTTTCTTTAACATTAGTACATGTCGAGATCTTAATAGAGTTTTTCCACAAATATTCCCAAGTTTCCATATCCACTTCCTTATTCATATTAATAGCCCATTTTAACATTTGTTCTTTAACAGTTTCATCTTCAGTATACCATTTTAACAACACCTTATACATTTTAGAAATATTTTTTCCTCCTCCACTCTCCCATACCTTTTCAATTTCATTTTTTTCCTCTCTAAAACCATAGTTTTTTTTGTCAGATCTAAAAAGATCATAAATCTGCATATATTTCAACCACTCATATTCATATTCAATTTCATTCTGCTTTTTCATTACCCACTCTGTTCCCTCTTTTTTAATTAAATCTCTATATGGCAACCAGTCTCTACCTCGCTGTCTTGAGTAAGATATCAACACTTCTACTGGTACAATCCACAATGGTCTTAAGTCACTCTGGTACTTCTTATATCTTGTCCATACCATATACAAAGCTTTTCTCACCAAGTGAAGTTTAAAAAAACTGTCCATTTTTATCTTGTCATACCATAAATATGCATGCCAGCCAAATCTACAATCATGCCCTTCCAACCCCAACAATCTGTCATTTTCAAGCTTCACCCATTGATCCATCCATGTTAGACAAACCGCTTCATAATATAGTCTAAGATTTGGCATTTGTAGACCTCCTCTTTCTTTGGCATCACAAAGTATTTTCATTTTGATCCTTGGTTTCTTGCCTGCCCAAACAAATTTTGACAACTCTTGTTGCCACTTGGCCAACAAATCCGTTTTATGCAGAATTGGTATTGTTTGGAACAGGAACATCAAACGTGGTAGGACATTCATTTTTATAACTGATATTCTTCCCATCAGTGATAAGTTCATTTTATCCCATTTCTTAAAATCTTGAGTCAGCTTAGTCCATAATTTCTCATAATTATTCTTATATAGGTCTATATTTTTTGCCGTTAATTCAATTCCAAGGTATTTTGTTTTTTTAACTACTTCACATTGTACCAGTTCTTGTAGTTCCACTTGTTTTTGTTTGATCATGTTTTTACATATAAGTTTTGTTTTATTCTTATTTACGTAAAAGCCGGCCAATTCTCCAAACTCCTTTATTTTTTGAAAAAGCAATGTCAATTTTTCTGTTGGGTTTTCCACCATAAACATTACATCGTCTGCAAATGCTCGATATTTGTATTGGTGTCCTTTATGTGTCAAGCCCTTTATTTCTTGATCGTACTGTATTTTTTGTAAAAGTATTTCCAATACCCAGATAAATAATAACGGTGATAACGGACAACCTTGCCTTGTTCCTTTCTGTACTTTGAAGTTATCTGTCAGTTCTTTATTCACATTTATTTTAGCTCTTTGTTCAGAATAGATAGCTTCAATACAATTTCTAAAATGTTGTCCCGCTTCAATCTTTTCCATCATCTGGTGCATAAAATTCCAATTAAGATTGTCAAAAGCTTTTTCTGCATCAACAAACAGAAAAGCTACTTCTTTTTCTGGGTGCTTTTCATAATATTCAATTGCGTCCATTACTATTCTTACATTGTCTCTAATCTGCCTTTTGGGTAAAAAGCCCGCTTGATCTTCAGAAATTACCGTTTGTAAATAGTTTTTCACCCTTTCTGCAATAATTTTTGCAAAGATTTTATAATCGTTGTTCAAAAGAGATATTGGCCTGTAGTTCTTTACATTTGTTGAATCTTGTCCTTCCTTTGGAATCAAAGAAATAATTGCTTCTTTCCATGAGTCCGGCACCTTTTTGTTTTCTCTTATTTCGTTGGTTAAAGCTTCCAGGACCGGGGAAATTTCTTCTTTCATCTTTTTGTAGAATTTCGCTGTAAATCCGTCCGGCCCAGGCGCCTTCCCCAACTTTGTCTCTTCTATTGCCTTCATCACTTCTTCTTTTTGAATTGGACCATTTAATAAATCTTTGTATTCCTTACTTATTTTTGGTAGTGGAATCTCCTTTAAATATGTTTTAATCTTCTCAAGATCAACTCTAGTTGTTTGGAATAGTTTAGCATAATACTTGAAGAAACATCTCTTTATTCCATTAGGATCAACGAACTCTTTTCCATCTTCTATTATTTTGGTTATCATTCTTCTCTCTCTTCTAGCCTTAAGTTGCCAAGCTAAGTATTTTCCCGGTTTGTTCGCCCCTTCAAAAGATTTCTGTTGTAACTTCTTTAAATTCCAATACATTTCCTGATTCCAAGTCTCATTCAGTTGTTCCTTCAGCAACTTTAATTCTTTAATAATTTGCTTTTTTCCAGGCTTCTTTTTTAATTCCTTTTCTTTCTGAGCAATTTTTTCTAACACTTCTGTTTGTTTTTGAAGTTTTTCCTTTTTTTGCTTCACGTTTTGCGAGATGAGAATTCCTCTCATCACCGCTTTATAAGCATCCCATACAATCTGTATCGGTGTTTCTTTATTTAAATTTTGTTGAAAGAATTGTTTCGTTTCTTCCTTTAACATCTCAATTACCGTTTTCTTATCCAACAAGTCTTCATTAATCCTCCACAGAAAGGGTTTTTTCCTTTCTGTGGAACTCCATACCACCGGATTGTGATCTGAATTACATCTTGGCAAAATTTCAGTCTTATGTGTTTTCATTGATAATTCTTCAGACATCCAAATCATATCAATTCTGGAAAAAGAGCAATGTCTATTGGAATAAAAAGTAAAGTCTTTCTGCATCGGGTTCCATTTCCTCCAAACATCTTCTAATTTTTCTTGCTTAACTAATTCAAAAAAATTCTTTGGCAATTTTCCGCTGAATTCGTTGTCCTTTTGTGGTTTTCTGTCTAGACGATCTATTGTCCCATTAAAGTCTCCGGCCATAATAACTTGCTCATAAGTCAATTGTTGTAATTGGTCAGTTATATCCTTAAAAAATTTTTCCTTTGCTCCATTGGGTGCGTACACGTTGATCAACAATGTTTTTTTCTGCTGAATCATTAATTCCACACCCACGTATCTGCCATCTATGTCCTTAAAAATTTCTGTAGGTTGTAACTCCTTCTTCACATATGTCACAACTCCTTTTTTCTTGTTTGAGGCCGCAGAACAAAATTCAATTCCAAATAAAGCATTCTTTAAATATTTTATATCCTGTTTTCTAATATGTGTTTCTTGCAAGCATATCACGTTGCATTTCTGTTTCTGTATCCAATGATTGATTCTTTTCCTCTTGTTTGGTGAATTTAATCCATTAACATTCCATGACAACAATTTGTACTCCATTATGCGTTTTATTTTAAAGTTCTCCAAAGACGTCCGCATTGTCCGCCTTAAATTTATAAAAGTCCATCATCGATCTGATCTGAATCCTCCCACCTTGATACGTAAAGGATAAACCTTGTGGAATCTCCCATCTATATCTGATGCTCAAAGCTCTGAGTTTGTCCGCCAAGGATTTATACCTTTTCCTGTCTTGCAGTATTGTTCTTGGGAGTTCTCTCATCACCATAATTTTGTTTCCCTCTATTACAAAAGGGACGTTGAATTGCTTCTTGAATATCTCCTCTGTTATTGATCTTGTTACAAATTGTACAATTACATCCCTTGGTAAATTCTTCTTTTCTGCAATTCTGGAGTTCACTCTATAAATCAAATCAAAGTCTGAGTCCATTGACCCTTCCTCCTCGCCCAGAAAAGCCGTTATCACTTCCATCATTTTTTCTTTTAAGTTCTCATTCTCTGTTTCCTTAATGCCTCTGAATCTCAGATGAGTCTGCATCCTTCTGAACTCCATCATTGTCTCTGATCTTGTAATTTGTTGAGTCAAAGAATCTTGTTTCTCTTCTATTTTTTGTATCTTCTCCTCTGTCTCTGTAGTCTTGGTTGCATTTGCTTGAACATCCTTCTTAACTCCTTCCATTTCTTGCTTGATTGAAGTTATTTCTGTAGTAACCAATTCCTTCAATGCTGTTATGTTCTTCTCTTGGACTTCTTCTAGATGTTTCAGATGAATCTGAGTTTGCTTCTCCAGTTGGTCCCCCAATGTTTTTTCTATCTGCTCCCCCATGGCTTGTATTGCCTCTGTCATTCTCTTCTCCATTGCTTCCATGGAGGCTTGCATCTCTTTTTTCTCTCTTTCTCTTGACATTTTGGGGGTTGAAGTAGATCCAATCCTAGGTCTCACAACCGGTTTAAGTTCTGGGTCTGAGTCGGCTCTTTTCTTGCCTCTCCTGGTCTCCGTCTTGGCGATTTCTTTCCAATTCACAGATTCGCAAAATAAAGCACTCTTCTAGATGATAAGATTTAGTCCTCCATGCCTCTCTGTTTACGCTTTCCAAAGACCCTTAGAAATATATTAAAAAAGCAAATTTAGTTGAAGTCCTCCTCAAAATGTCGGGCGCAACTTCTCTATGGTAATTTCATGTAGAGTAGGTCAGATTGGTATTTTGCAGGCCCTTCCTTCCGCATAAAACTCACTTCCGGTCCGGCACCTTTAAAAGTTCCACTGTCTTCCTTTCGCTAATGCCCGTCTAGGAATTCAACTTCCTGGATGTTTCACACGGACCTCTTTCTTTGTGACACCAGCCTGCTCTTCCCACGCTATTGTTCGTGAGTTTCGATTTTACAGTTGCGCACACGGCTCCATCTTCACCACAGGAATGTTAAACAATAAGCGTTTTTACAGTTTTTAAAGGCTTCAATCAACTTTTTTCTCTCCGGAATCGGATTTCTGGGATTTACTATTCATTTTCCGCTCAACCGCTTAATTCAAATTGACTCCAAACTCAGTTCAGGTAAGCGGCACGTTTTTGTTATCTAGCACGTTCAAAACGGGTTTCGCATTGTTTCTTTTAACTCACAGTTGTTGTCCTTCTTCAAAGAGGTCGGCTGACGAAGAATTTATGCCGGTAATCCGGCTCGATCGGCCACTATAGAGTTGCTTGGCACTTGCCTTCTTCGTGGGAGGAGGTCAAAGCCCAATTCAGCTTCTTCCGAAGCTGGATTACGCCAACCTCACACTCCCTCTAGGGCGCTGCTGCCTGCTTGTCCCCCCCCCTCGCTGGGGAGTGATGCGTTGGGCTGTGTATTGCCCAAACTGTCAAAAGTGGCCGTCGCTCGCTTCGCACGATCGCGAAACGCTTCAGTCCTCCATCTTAGCCAGACCGGAAGCCCTAATTGTAGCCAATCCTAATGAGTTTCTGCTGTTGGGTGTGGCCTGTTATGTTAATGAGTTCCTGCTGGGCGTGGCCCACTTGGGAGCCAGCCGGAACTCCGTTCCTGTGCGTTCCTGCCCAAAAATAGCCCTGGCTGTATTTATCCCCTGAATAGGGTTGCCAGTCCCCAGGTCCTGGCAGGGGTTCTCCCAGTTTTCAGGGCTTCTGCCAGCTGGCCAGCAGGGAAAACCCTGCCCCCAAACAGCAACATCGCTGTGCGATGTCCCCAATTCAATGACATCACTCGGAAGTGATGTCATCACATTGGGAACGTCACACAGCGATGCTCTGGTTTGAGGTTTGAAGCTAGTTCTACCATAGGGGTTTGCCCCAAAACCAGAGCATCGCCCCGGATATTGCTGATGTGATGACATCACAACGAGGGGATGGCGCAACGAGGGGACCTGGCAGCCTTACCCCTGAAACATTTTGCAAACCCCAGGAACAGCATTCTGGGGGGCATTTGGGGCTGCAGTGGGAGGAGCGATACAGTAAAATGGCTCTGCGGGCATCAGGCCATCTGTATAAAAATGCCATCGAATCCAAGCCTTTAACTTGTAGGGCGTCCAGCAGTTTAAAGTGTCACATGAGTGCAATTTGGTTATGAGAACCACCTGTCTTTCCAGTAAAATCTGTTAGTGGTATAGAATGACATTTCTCATACTTCCTAACATCAATTGTCACTTTTGGGAGCATCCGGACCGGTAAGATCTCTGTTGCGACCTGCTTTTCCCACTAGCTGTTCACACTGTATCTCCCTTCACCGGGGTCTTTTTTGAAAAGGGCAGTGCATATGGAGAGGGTTTGCTGCAAAGAACTCAGGTGGCATGAG
The DNA here is from genome assembly GCF_001447785.1 of Gekko japonicus. Classification (NCBI taxonomy): domain Eukaryota; kingdom Metazoa; phylum Chordata; class Lepidosauria; order Squamata; family Gekkonidae; genus Gekko; species Gekko japonicus. The sequence continues at coordinate 824,643 of NW_015166424.1, forward strand.
TGAGAAGTCACACACTCTGGTCTAACTCAGACCTAAATGCATTAATTTTGGCCAGATACAAACTGAGCCCAAAATAGAGTTGGGCCTGGTCTGAATCTCATTGTAGTCTAGGAAATGTATATGTCATAGTGGTGAGCTGAGACTGTTTACCTCATTTTGACTTTTGATTTATTGGACATTGAAAAGTGCTTCCAATTATTGCCTATTTTTTGTAATCAAACATGTTCAGGTTGTTCGATGATGTTCCTCATGGTGTCATTTTCCTTCTTCTTTCTCTAGTTTACCTAAGTTTAATTTGTCCACAGTGCCTTTTAATTTTATTAGCTGTGGCCATTCTCAGAATTTGATCAATGATGTTGCAGTTCTATGCCTGATATCACATCATGTTAAAACTGTGCAAATTACTGGAACCAGGCATGGGGTCAAATGAGGCTGAAGACAGGGGTTAAGATGGGGGTATCGTATCACAGTAAAAAAGAAAAAGAAAGAAAGAACATTTAGTGAAGTAAGCTTTTCCAGTAATTTATTAAGCTATATTGTATCCTCTATTTTCAGGAGAGAAAATATAAGCATTGGAGAATATTCAGTGCAGCAATATATACATAAAAGGCAAGCCGTGCTGGCGATGACTTGCTTACTCTTTCATTGGCCACTGGGGAAGCTGCCTTGGTGTCCTATTGGTCTATCCCGCTGGTTACTCCATTCTTATACCCCCACTTTTGATGCATCGCACCTTGGCAGCTATAGTTCTCAGCTGACCTCACTGCAACCATAGCAAAGGGAATTAGAACTACAACTCCCAAGAGGCCATGGGGCATTAGCAGAGAGTCAATTCAACTGTTAATCAGTTAAAGTTTTAAACAGAAAGCAGCTTTGGAATTGAAAGGGGTTGGGGGGGAAAGGGAAGGCCTGGACATCTCTCCGAATTACAATTAATCTCCAGACGACAAAGATCAGTCCCCATGGAGAAAATGGTTGCTTTGGATGGTGAGCTCTATGGCATTATACCTCATTGAAGTCCTTCAACAAACGTGTCCCTCCCTTTATTGCTAACCTCCAGGCGGCATCTGGAGATCTCCAAGATCAGTTCTCCTGGCCCTCCCCAGGCTCTACCCCTCAAATCTACAGGCCTGGCCCTCCCCTTAGTATTGCCAGCCTTCAGGCAGCACCTGGAGATCTCCAAGATCAGTTGGCTGCTTTGGACAATGACTCTATGGAATCATACCCTGATGTGGTCCCTCTGCACCCCAGACCCTGCCCTGCCCAGGCTCTACCCCTTAGATCTACAGGTCTGGCCCTCCCCTTAGTATTGCCAGCCTTCAGGCAGCACCTGGAGATCTCCAAGATCAGTTCTCCTGGCGAAAATGGCTGCTTTGGGCAATGGGCTCTATGGCATTATACCCTGCTGAGGTCCCTCCGCACCCCAAACCCTGCCTTCCCCAGGCTCTACCCCTCAAATCTACAGGCCTGGCCCTCCTCTTAGTATTGCCAGTCTCCAGGCAGCACCTGGAGATCTCCAAGATCAGTTCTCCTGGCGAAAATGGCTGCTTTGGGCAATGGGCTCTATGGCATTATACCCTGCTGAGGTCCCTCCGCACCCCAAACCCTGCCTTCCCCAGGCTCTACCCCTCAAATCTACAGGCCTGGCCCTCCTCTTAGTATTGCCAGTCTCCAGGCAGCACCTGGAGATCTCCAAGATCAGTTCTCCTGGCGAAAATGGCTGCTTTGGGCAATGGGCTCTATGGCATTATACCCTGCTGAGGTCCCTCCGCACCCCAAACCCTGCCCTCCCCAGCCTCTACCCCTCAAATCTACAGGCCTGGCACTCCCCTTAGTTTTGCCAGTCTCCAGGCAGAACCTGGAGATCTCCAAAATCAGTTCTCCTGGAGAAAATGGCTGCTTTGGGCAATGGACTCTATGGCATTATACCCTGCTGAGGTCCCTCCCCACCCCAAACCCTTCCCTCCCCAGGCTCTACCCCTCAAATCTACAGTTTTTTTCCCAATGCAGAGTTAGCAACCCTGTAACTGGCTACAGAACCGCTTTCCATACCCTTGAAACTCAGAAAACATGGCATGCAGCTCTCCTCCCATTCTACCCACTTGGGGCAGCAAAATGACTTGAGACAGCCCTGCCTTACAGCTAATCAGAAAAAAAATAAACATAGCTCGCCTCCCTCTATTTTTCCCTTCTCTCTGCCACCCCACCAGCCACAGCCAGGACACTCACCTGGAGCCTCTTTCTAGACGTCATTGTATATCTTCCCACAACAGGCCTTACTCTTAGAATTAGATAAGCACTTTTCAGCCAGAAAATTAGAAGGATTTGTCATTAAACAGTGATCTCTTGCATAAAGATCTTTGTGTTCAGAATGAGTAGCTTTTTAAAAATGGAAGATACTCTTGGAGACTGCTCATTAACCCAGCCAACAAACTGATTTGCCGGTTTTGAAAATGTAATTTACTAGCATTGCCTCCTGTAAATTATTGAGAAACTTCCAATCAGTAACATAATTATTAGATGCATCCCCCAAAGCAATCTGCATATTGACTCCAGAAAGTGCTTTCTGTGGGTTTGGAAAACATGCAATTTAGTTGTAGACTCAGAGGTAAATATTAGTATTTGAATAGTGCTCAGAAGACATAATTAAGCCCAACATTCTAATGCCTCTGTGCTTCGTTTATGAGAGTTCTAAAACTGCAATTTAATCTTTATGGTGCAAAGGAACACAGTTCTTTCTCCCTTGATGATACTTACAGTTTGAGCATGCTTCAAATGCCAGAGCCATATTTCAGTATTCTAGATAATGGTGGATTTCACAGTTCTTAATTTATAGTCGAAATCAATTATTTAAAATATTTGCCTTCCAATTAAAGTTTCATGTCATTCATTTTTGCCTCCTCAAAGGATCACCGAGACCTTATTCTGCTTAAAAGACATTGGAAATCTATGCTGAGTCATTTATGGGAGTTTGTGTGATCTAATGGGGAAGGTGCTGGACTTTGACCATGGCGAGCATACATGCATTGTTTGTCACATAAGGATATAAGAAAAGGTTATCTGGATCATACCAGTGGTTCATCTAGTCCAGGATCCTGTCTCACAAAGTGGCCGACCTCTGCAGATCCAACAGCAGGGCATAGAGGATGAGACTTTCTCTGATGTTGTCCACTGACCCTGGTATTCAGAGGTTTACTGCCTTCCTCTGCAGAGTCTTTCTTGGTGGTCTCTCTTCCAAGACCTGCTTAGCTCCTGCCACCTTCCTTCCCACATAGATCCATACTAGGGTTGCCGATCTCCAGGTGGGGCCTGGGGATCTCCCGCTGACAGAGATCAGCTCCCCTGGAGAAAATGGCTGCTTTGAAGGGTCGACTCTATGGCACTGTACCATGCTGAGGCCCATTCCCTCCTCAAACCCCGCCCTCTTCCGGCTCCATCCCCAAAGTCTCCAGGTATTTTCCAACTCAGACCTGGCCACCCTAATCCATACAGAGGCATTATAATATTGGCCATTTTATTTTAAATCCCTTTCCTAATAAACCCCAACACAGAGGCCCCGGTCACACAGGAGATTTTGGCCCGGGAGAGGGACGGATCGGGGGCGCAGCAAATGGGCGTGAGCACACCGCAACATCTGGGAATCGGCTCGCACCCATCCCCGACCCATTCCTTCAGGCCAATAACGTGGTGTAAAAAAGAACCACCCCAAGAGGAGGACTTACCTGGGATGCCGCATCAAGCGCGGCCGTGGGATCGCCGGCGCGCTCTTCGTTCGTAGCAATCCCGGCTCCTGGCCGAACTGCGCATGCTCACACATGCGCAGTTCGGCTGCCTTGCTTCCCTGTCAGTGGCTTCCCCCCAGCATCTGATCATGCCAGGGAGGAAGTGCGCGGAGGCTCAGGGGATCTATGTGATCCCACCACCGCCTGTCTCTTTTGGTGCGGCTTTAAAAAGCTGCACTTTGCCCATGTTCCCCCCCCCCCCCGTGGGGCGGGGGCCAGGGTTTGTTTTACTGCTGCAACACACTGGGTTAACACTTTCATTGAGCTATCCACTATGTCCCAACGATCTTTTTCCCTCTTTGTCTCAGCAAGTTCAGACCCCATTAGCATATACTTGAATCTGGGATATCTTATTCCAATGTGTATCACTTTACACTTGCAAATACTGAACTTCATTTACCGCATTGTTGCCCACTCGCTCAGTTTGTGGAGATCCTCTTGGTGCTCTTCACAGTCATTCTTCGTTTTTACCATCCTGAATAAGGTTCGGTCATCTGCAAATCTGGCCTCTGCAATGCTCACCCCTAGTTCCAGATCATTTATGAACAAATTAAATAGTGCTGGCCCGAATACCAGTCCTTGTGGGACCCCACTGCTTCCTTCCTTCCATTGTGAGACTTTCTACATATAAAATGCTTTTCTATTGTAGTTTTTGTTAGAACAATGTAATGTGCTCATATAGTGTCAGTTCAAAAGCGATGTAGGTTGTAGCCCAATTGTACATGAAAACATAAAACACATGGATACACAGAAAACTAAAGAGGGTAAATTTGTTGATACAAAGAACAGTATAGCTTTGTACAGTGTAGATTCATAGAAAGAAACATAAATCCCAATTAACTTGCTGACGCTATCTGAAACCAGAACAACCAAAATTTGCAGAAGAGCATTTATGTACTTTCTGGTTCCTTTATAGCAGGGGTTTGGAAGCCACATTTGGCTCTTGGTCATGCCACCTGTATCTCTTCAGAGTTCTGTGCCCCAGTTTGGCAACTGCCCTATGTTACAGGGAAGTAGGTTAAACCAATCCCCAATTATGCCTGTGGCTGGTAGATATTTCCTACCTTGAAACAGTTGCTGCCTGAGGGGCTGAGTAAGCTGCAAGCTTCCCTGAGCTGTGGGCTTCATGTCAGGCATGGAAGTAAAAGGGCCATCATTACCAACACAACCCTATCCTTCTCCTCAGTCTCTGCATGCATATCCCAGCACCAGGGCAGCTGCTGAAAGGAAAGCAGGGTAACCACAGAGAAAGAACATAAAACCACTACCACAGCAGCTACCCAGGAAAACAGCAAGATGGCTTCAGTGAGGTGGTGGAGGTAGTTTTACTCTGTTCTCCATGACCAGCCTGCTCTCCTCCAGGTGCCTTGGTAATCTCACTCTCTCATTTGACCTAGTGTGCCTCATGCTGAAGAGAGAGTGAGAAGGAAAGAGGGAAGTAGGAGGCACTCTGACGTCCCACCACAGGAGTATCTTCTGCTTGTGAAGAGAGGTTTCACAATGCTGCTGGCTGGCTCAGAGCAGGTATCTGCAATGGGAAGCCTCACCGTCCTTTACTTCCATCTCTGCCCTCCTGCTCTCTTCCCAACATAATGTGCAGTAGGCTACAGCTACTTGGAGGAATCTGAGTGAGTGGGCTCTGCAAAGAAAAGACAGACATTTTTCTGTCTTCTCCTGAGAGAGACCTCCTGGCACTTAGCTGGCCAGTAGTGCCATGAGGTTCAGGTGTCCCATAGACATTTACAGGATACATTGCTTAGCTATCTATGACCATACCTATGAAGCCCTATATGGCCAGGGGCCTGCATATCTGAGGGACTGCCATTCCCCATATGTTCCCCAGAGAGTACTGTGGTCAGGATGTCAGGCTGGCCACCAGAGCCTTCTCGGTGGTGATGCCACTTTGATGGAATGAGCTCCCTTAGGACATCAGGGCCCTGCAGTATTTATCAAAATTCTGTAGGGCCTGCAAGACAGAGTTCTTCTGCCAAGTGTTTGAGTGATATACCACACTAAATTGCCCAATATCAACTGGGTAACCTATGCCTTTATTCCACCCTTGGCTGCCTGCTCTAACATCTGTGCCCACAATGAAGAACACTGTGTTAAAGAGCCAGACACCAGATGAATATGTACTGTTGACCTCATTGTGGCCAACCGGGACAGCTTTTGTCATCGCATATATGTAGCACCTTTGGAAATTGTTTTACGATTTTAAATTGTTTTTATTGTCTTATTGTTTTTTATGATGCCAATGGCTTTGTAAGCCACCCTGAGCCTGCTTCGGTGGGGAGGGCGGGATATAAATAAATAAATAAACAAATAATGTACCTGAGAATAAGTTCCACTGAACAATGTGGGCTTTACTTTTGAGTAAACATGCATAGGATTACAGTAATAGTGACTTCATGGTCCCTGGGGTGGATGGCTATGAATTTTTAACTTTTCAAGCCATCCAGCCTGTCCTCAGGAATGAAGAAGGAAAAGGAAAGAGAAGGAAAGGGAATGCTCTTTAGAAATTGAGATAATTTCATCATTAATGTGGGACCTAAAATAAATCTAACAATTTTACATTTAACAAGGAATAAGGCCCATTGTGGATATAAATTAGCTGTGGTGACCTCGGCAGGGTAGAATGACATAGAACTTACTCCTCCAGGGGAACTGATCTCTGCCATCTGAAGAACAGTTGTAATTCTGAGTGATGTCCATCCCTCCCCTGGAGATTGGCAACATATGTTCCCCAGGAGGAAATGGCTGGTTTGGAGGGTGGAGTCTATGGCATTGTACCTGTCTGAGCACCTTCCTCAAACCACAAACTCTCCAGGCTCCACCCCTGAAATCTCCAGGAATTTCCCAACCTAGAGTTGGCAACCCTATCTCTTTTCCCAGCCAACCATCAACCTACCTTTATCTGCCCCTCTGACAGGTTTCCATCCCCTCCCCCCTCCCTGTAGCCTCTACCTAGGAAAAGTACAGTTTTTTCCGCAATAGGGACCAAAGCAACTCACATCATTCTCCTCTCCCCCTTTTGATTTGCACAGCAACCCTCTGAGGTAGGTTAGGCTGAAAGTCTGTGAGTGGTCTGAAATCACAGGAAGAACCTGGGTCTAGCAGACCCTGCTCTGAAGCGCTGCTACATCACACTGGGTGTTATGGGGGGGCAACATCAGTATAATGACACAGAGTCTACCCTGCAAAGCAGCTGGTTTTTTTCCAGAGGAGCTGATCTCTGCCATCTGGACAGCTGTTTTAATTCTGAGTGCTCTCCAGCCCTCACCTGAAGATTGGCAGCAATGGTTCCCCAGGAGGAAAAGTACAGTCTTTCTCTACAGTGGAGACCAAAGCAGCTTACATCATTCTCCTCTCCCCCTGTTGATCTGCACAACAACCCTTTGAAGTAGGTTTAGCTAAAAGTTTGTGACTAGTCTGAAATCACCCACTCAACTCCCACAGCAAGAACCTGGGTCTGGCGGACCCTGCTTTGAAGTGCTAACTGCTACACCTCCGAAGCCAACCTCCGAAGATTGCCAGGTATCATAACTGAACTCCCGACAACAGATCTCTCTCCCTCTGGAGAAAATAACTGCTTCGAAGGGTGGATCTATGGCATTTTATTCAGCTCCCCAAACTCTGGCTTCCATAAACTCCACCAAAAAATCTTTAGGAATTTCCCAACCTGGAGCTGGCAACCCTAATCAGGACTAGCCACAATGAGTTTCCCACAAAGGCCAAAGTAGGCCTGGAATGGGCCTCCTGCCTTTGCCTTTTTACTGACAGAACCAAGCATGGTTGCTGAGCAGCAGCCACTGGGGGGAAAGTTAGCCCCACAGCAGGAGGGGAAGAGAATGGTTTGATAGTTGGTGGCCCACCTCAGTAACCAGCCTGTGGCGGAGGAGCCAAACAGAAGTAGAAGCGTCTTTGTCAGGAGAGATAGCCATTTTGGCAGTTTATTCTGTCAGGGAAGAGTGTCCATGCTGGCAGTGGGCGGGGAAGAGGATTGGACCTACCACCCAGCAAATGGCATGCAACTACTCTTGAGTGGTGGTTGATGGGCCAATGACTGATGGAGCACACAGCACAGCTAATGGGAGAGCTGGAAAGTGCCAATATGTAGGACAATTATATATATAGGATAACACAACTTGTCCATGATGATTGTGAAGATGTAGGTGTTATCTGTATGAGACTAGTCAATATATGCAGCAGAATGAAGTGGCGAAACAGGGTACATCAGTGTTGAAAGCTAACCTGTAAAACAGAATCCCTGGCAAGTAGATAACTTGTCACAGAGAAAGGTTCCAACCACCCCATCTGTTCCAATGCCAGCAGACAGTTTAGAGAGAACTATTGACACAGAGAAGCAATTTTTAAATAAAGAATTCTGGAGAACTTGAAAGTTTGCATACTGTTTTGTGTCATGAATCTGAGTTGCAAGCTCTTTCTGAGTTCTAAGGGCTGACTAAGGTTCAACAGTAGTGGGGAGAGACAACCCCTACATGCTCAGAGCAACTCTGGGAATTAAAAAGGTTTGAACAGCCCAGAGTAGCCCAAGCTTGTTAGAGCTTGGAAGATAAGCAGGATCTACCATAGTTAGTACTTTGATGAGAGACTACTGAGGAAGACCATCTCTTGCCTTGAAAACCCCACAAAGAGTCACCTTTTGTTGGTTGCGACTTTAGTTGGTGGTGGTTGTTGCTGTTATAATATTAATTGTTATTGTATATGTGTGTTTGGTGGGGTGGTACCCAGGGCATACACTATTCATGTATGGTTGGTGGTAATTGTGAATGTGGCCCTCTGTGAGCCATGGAATGGGTAGTACTTTGTTCTATATCAGGGATGGCCAAACTTGCATAATGAAAGAGCCACACAGAATAAATGTCAGATGTCTGAGAGCCACAAGACATGAACAAATATTACACACATGTTTTTTTATTGAAAAATATGCACATTTGCTTTTTATGAACGTTAAGTGAGACTGCCAAAAATAAAAACAAAAGGGGTAAAAACAGATATCGAAAATGATATTTAATTTATTTGCTAATTATATTTATTTGTCTAATTTGTCTAAGAAAGAGAGGTGGAAAGAAAGAATGAGAGAGAAAGAGAGAGAAACAAAGAAAGCAAATAGATTGGGAGGGAGGGAGGAAAACAGAAAGAAAGGTGGAAAGAAAGCAAATAGATGGGGAGGAAGGAAGGAAGGGGAAAAGAGAGAGAGATGGGGGAAAGGGAGGGAGGAAGAGGTGGAAAGAAAGCAACTTTAACTTTAAATGTGTTCTCCAACACACACCCCAAGCCCCCATGCTAGCAGGCTTGTATTGGAGAAGGGATTTAAAGAAACAAATGCCTTCTCCAAGCAGGCCAGCGGCGGCGGCGGGGGGAGTTAAGAATGCATTTGAAGTTGCTTTCTTTATCTGATCCCCCCTCCTACTCAAGGAGGGGAACACTGGCTGGGGAAGGGAAGACCAATCGATAAGGCGTGCCTCCCTTTTGCTTCCCCAGCTGCCCTGCCAGGAGCCGCACAATATGTGTGAAAGAGCCGCATGTGACTCCCAAGCCGCAGTTTGGCCACCCCTGTTCTATATGCATTCACTGGATAAACTATGGAACCTCTACACTGCCCTAGTGTATCTCTGTATTACTGCATTCAGTAGTCTAAGAAAGGATTTGGGAGCTGATTAGCTTCTGCACTTTGCTTGGCAGCACAGCAAGGCTCATAAGGCCTGGAGGCAAAAAACCCATTTAGCTTGGAGATAATGACATCCTGTCTCAGTCTGAAGGTCTGGTACTTTGATCAAGAGCTCCAGTGTTTTTGTTTCCTGTACTATTAAATGATTTCCTTCATCCGAGCAACAATCGTGTTGTGTTCTTATTTCATTTTTGTTCTCTCATCCAAAAATTTTACTTATCTCAAAAAGAAATGGTACTTTTGCCATTCACCATAGACATCAGAAGGAATTAGATTGTTATAAATATAATGGAGGGGGAGAGTTGCCTGTTAGCCCCAAGTACTATCCATTAAAAAAACCCCCAACATTTGCAACAGAGGAGCACTTTCAGGATCAAGTAGATAATACTTGAGTCTATTGATCTGAGTTCCATGATTATTTGACTTGGGGGTTCAGTAAAGACTGATAAGGTGAACTGAGCCCATTTGTTTCACTGGGCAAGTATTCAAATATGGAGCCAAACCATACCTTCAGGCTGAAATGATATCAAGTCCTGCTTTTTAATTAGGTGAAGTGGAGGACTCAGGTGGTGGATTTTGGGGGTCAGTCACTTCGGCTGCTAGCCTTACATTGCCTATCTTGTGGCTGGCCTCCTCCACCTCCACTCCTCCTCCCCTGCCTGTTTAGCAGATGTAGTAGCGAGTGTTTCTTCATCTGTTGCCCCTTCAGGCATCTCTAAACATAGAGCAGCAAACTGCACATGCCCAGTAATGCTTTCCAAACTGAGCGGTGGCGCAGGCTGTAAATGCAGCCTGCTTTAACATCTGGCCGAACATCTATTCGAGCCCCACCATGGCCGGAGTGAGCTCCCGGCCTACGTCCCAGCTCCCGCCCACCCAGCGGTTCAAAAGCCCGTTAAAGGGTGAGTAGATAAATGGGGACCTACCCTTAGTAGGGTAGGGGGCACCCCCTCGTCCTGAGGAATGTGGTGTGTGGCGGTGGCGAAGGAACAGCGATGATGGCGGCAACGGCGACGGCGGAATCCTGGCAGCAGAGACGAGGTGGCGTGGCACAACGACGAAGCCAGTAGAGTGACCCCTGGTGGCCTGCGGAGATACAGCAGACAGTGGCTGTCGCTAGCAGCAGAAGGCGCGGAAGACATCATCTCCCGGCGCGGCGGAGCCTACTGGACAGAGCCGAGGCCGGGAGAGACGAATCAACACGCCGAGAAAGCTGCCTCACCGGAGAAGCGCCACAAGAGAGACGTCCTGCTGACCGAAGGAAGACAGCTGAGAGCCGAGGAAGCCGGAGGCCGGAGGCCAGAAGGCGAGAGCGCCACCACCGGGGTGCTAGGTAGGCTGACCCAACCCCTGAGAATGTGCCCATAGTTAGGGAATTACAAAGTGACTAGCACTACAAACTGTAAACCGCCCAGAGACCCCCATGGGGGGGTTAGGGCAGTATATAAATCGAATGATAAATAAATAAATAAATAATAATAGTTTGTATGAGACTATATGAGACATGCAACAGCACCATACCGTATTGGAGCAAATTGTTCTTTTCAGCTGGCCACCAAAATGTTTTAATCTTGCCATGCCTCAAAATACTTATTTAAACACAGGTGGGTTACTATTCTGGAATTTAATTGCCTCTGTTTATTTTGTTCTAAATTATCTGAGATCCATGTCATCATCTGATTTTTCCCAATCATTACAAAATTATTTTATTTTTATTTATTATATTTATAACTCACCCTCCCTGCAAGCGGGCTCAGGGTGGCTCACATTGCCTGGCACAATGTGCCATGATTCATATACAGTTAAAACATTTAAAACTTAACATTTAACACTGTTAAAAAATTTAAACAATTGGCAATTGCCGAATAAAGTGCACTCAGTAATTAGCACCCAAGATGGCGTGACGTGTCATGCAGGCTCAGGCGATTACATTCTCCTAGGCGGTTTGGCTCGATTTAACTGCAGCCAGCCTCCCCCACAGATATTAATAGTGGTCGTTGATGGTAATGTGATGGTAATGTGGGCGGCTCCTAGTTGAAAGCCTGGTGGAAGAGCTCCATCTTGCAGGCCCTGCAGAACTGCACAAGATCCCGCAGGGCCCTGATCTCCTCCGGGAGCTCATTCCACCAGTAAGGAGCCGCCACTGAGAAGGCCCTGGCTCTAGTAGCCACAAGCCTGGCCTCCCTGGGGCCTGGAATAACGAACCGATGTTGCGCCCCGGACCGTAGTGCTCTCTGGGGTATATACGGGGAAAGGTGGTCCCTCAGGTATGTTGGACCCTGGCCATATAGGGCTTTAAAGGTTAAATACCAGCACCTTGAAGCTAATCCGGTATGCTATTGGCAGCCAGTGCAGCGCCTTCAGCACTGGCCGGATGTGCTCACATCTAGGGAGACACATCAATAGCCTGGCTGCGGCGTTCTGCACTAGCTGCAGCCTCCGGATTTGCGCCAAGGGCAGCCCCATGTAAAGAGCATTACAATAGTCTAACCTCAAGGTGACCATCACATGGATCACTGTAGCCAGGTCGTCACGATCAAGGAAGGGAGCCAACTGCCGAACCAGCCACAGGTAGTAGAAGGCCAACTTAGCAGTGGCTGCTACCTGGGCCTCCATTGCCAGGGAGGGTTCCAGGAGCACTCCCAAACTCCTAACCACCAGCGCAGGCGCCAATGGCACCCCGTTGTAGGCTGGGAGTGGGAGCCCCAACTCCGAACTGCCCTGACTCAGGCACAGGACTATTAGTTAGTTATAAACAAGTGGGGACCCACAAGAAACTTGCGGAGACTGTGAATCCCTTCTGTCTCTTTGCTTCCTTCCCTTTTCCTCTATCAATCTTCCCCCTCTTTCTACCCATTCTGTTATCTACCTACCCCCATCCCTTCTGTATCAATCTACCCTCCTTCTGTGATAAACGACCCCCAGTTCCCCCCTTTCTCCCATTCCTTTTATCTGTCAACCTGCCTCCTATTTCACTTCTTTCTCCCATTCCTCTTATCTGTCAATCTGTCCCTCAGCTCTTTTGCTCCCCCCCTTTTCTCCATCAGTCTACCCAACCCTTGCTGCTCTCCCTACTTACCACCCACCCCTGGTACTTCACTCACCCTTACCTTTGAAGTTCTCCCACCTACCCCCACACCCTTAGCACTCCACTCACCCCCACCCTTGCTGCTCTCCCATCCACCCTTGGCACACCATTCACCCACCACTCTTGCTGATCTCGCTATCTACTCCCCACCCTTGCTATTCATTTACGCCACCCTTAGCACTCCACTACTCCCCACCCTTAGCATTCAGTCACCCCAAACCCTGCTCTCTTCTCACCTACCCCTGCACCCTTGGGATTCACTCACCTCCCTTGCTCTCTTCCCACCTACCCCCCACTCTTGGCTCTCTACTACCCCCACTCTTCTCATTCTCTCGCCTCCACCCTTGTTCTCTCCCCACCAAGTGGGGCCCACAAGACTCACAGGGGGAATCTCTCTCCACACCTTAATTACCATTGTTGCTGCTATCCTTGGAGGTCTCACACACCCCATCAGCAACAGCCTGCCAAAGCTTATTTATTTATTTTATTGGTCTTGTATCCCGCTCAGGCAGGCTCAGAGCGGGTTCCATCACTCTCAATACAATATGCAATACAATTTAAAAACAATTTAAAACAACAGCTGAGGGATGGTTGCCTCTAAAGAGAATGGGGGGGGCAGGGGCGGAATCCCTTCCCCGCCTCCTGCTGCACCCTCTGCCCTTCCTCCCTGCCTTTCTCGCAGTCCGGAGTGTCATCATGGAACTTCTTTGTGGGCTCACGGAGAGGCATGCAGGGGCGGGGGGGAGACACAAGGTGAGGGGGGTGCCACAAGGCAGCCTCACCTGGCGGGGCTAGTTTTGCCTAGGGCACCGAAAAACCTCGGGCCGGCCCTGCCCAAAGGTATGCTTCTTTTCCCCTTCACTGCTAGGTCTGCCAAGTCTTCTCCCCTCCATCAGTGTTGATGGCCTGTGGCAGCAAACCCTGCTTGGCTGCCAGGCCCAACATGCGTTCTCCCCCCCAACCCACCTTCAACAACAGGAAGTCCTGTGCAGTTCCCAGCTGCTGGGCCTGCCGAGCCTTCCTCCAACCATCAAGGGCAGTGAGCCCTGTGCAGCTTCCAACCACTGGGTCCCTCTAAGTCTTCTCTCTCCCTCCCCCCAAGAGGCCTGACATGAGAGGACACTGGGAACTGCTCCAGGCCCCACCACCCACCTTAGCCCAGAAGTGACAGTCCCTGGGAGTGGTTTTGAGCCCAGAGTGGCTCTCAGCATCCTCCACAGCTGCAACTGGCTCCAGAGACTCTGCCATGCAGTTGGGCCAGAAGTGGCTCCTGGAGTACTCTGCTGTGGTGGCCAGTCTGAGGTGGCAACTGGTATGATCTGCTGTGGTGGCCAAGCCCAGAGCATCTCCTGGCATCTGCCGGCACTGCGGCCAAACAAGAATCCAATCCAGGCATCCACAACTGCCACCCCCAGGCAAGGAACCTATCCCAGCATCCTCCACCATGGCAGCTGGGCCCCAGCTCCAACATTAAGTTCATTGTCTGTGCATGCGCTAACATCACTTTTTAAAGTTTGGAGCAATTTAAACCCCCCTATAGATTTGTGCTAAGATTAGGGATTTTTGTGCAAAACTAGAGTGTCCCAAGTGTGCAGAAAAATCTCTTTACCCTCCATGTGCCCCCTATCTGCAGAAATAAGTATCCGCACAAAGGGGGCACAGTTTGGAATTATATAGATTGTTTAGCTTGAGGGGGTCTTGCTTTTGTTTTATTTTAAATTGTGTATTTTATATATTGAATTTTGTCGTATCTAAAAGTTTGTGAGATATATAGATACTAGCAGTAAAGCCCGTTGTGAAAGCAATACAACGAGATCTAGAAAGAGGCTCTGGGGCAGTGCTCTGGCTTTGGGCAAACAGTGTCAATTTGCTGTGGTGACCTCAGCAGGGTATAATGACAGAGTCCACTGTTTTCTCCAGAGGAACTGATCTCTGCTACCTGAAGAGCAGTTGTAATTGTGAGTAATCTGTAGCCCTCACCTGGAGATTGGCAACAATTGTTACCCAGGACAAAATGGCTGGTTTGGAGGGTGGAGTCTATGGCATTCTACCTGTCTGAGGTCCCACCCCTCTGCAAACCCCACCCTCTCCAGGCTCCACCCCTCAAATCCCCAGGAATTTGTCAGCATGTAGTTGGCAACCCCATCTCCTTCCCAGCTAGCCACCAACCTACCATTATCTGCCCCTTTGACTTCAGCTGACTTCTGCCCTCCCTTCTGCAGAGCAGTTGTAATACTGAGTGCTCTCCAGCCCTCACCTGGAGATTGGCAACAATGGTTCCCTATGTGAGACTGACTGGTTTGGAGGGTGGAGTCTATGGCAGTGTACCTGTCTGAGGTCCCACCCCTCCTCAAACCTCACCCTCTTCAGGCTCCATCCCTCAAACCTCCAGGAATTTCCCATCTGGAGTTGGCAACCCTATCAGGACTGGCCCCAATGTGTTTTCTCCCAAAGGCCAAAGTAGGTGACAGGACCAAGCTTAGTTGCCTACCAACAGGCACTGAGGGGAATGTAGGGTTGCCAGCTCTAAGGAGGGAAATACCTGGAGGTTTGGGGGGTGGATTCTGTAGAGGGCCGGGCGACGGAGGCATCGGCCTTCTGTCGCCCGCCTTGCCCCCCCAATCTCGGCCCGGGCACCCGCGGCTCCCACCAGCGGCCGCCCGACTCCAGACTCCCCCGCGGCCACTCCAGCCAGGCGACGGAGGCATCGGC
>NW_015166424.1:840665-875990 GCF_001447785.1 Gekko japonicus
AGCATTGGGCGGGGGGGGGGCGGAAGGACTCAGCCGGTATAATGTCATAGGGTCTACCCTCCTAAAGCAGTCATTTTCTCTAGGGGAACTGATCTCTGTCATCTGGAGATCAATTGTAGCAGTGGGAGATCTCCAGGTCCCACCTGGAGATTGGCAACCCTAGGGGAAAGTCAGCTGCACAGCAGGGGGTTGAAGAGAATGGTTTGATGGCTGCTGGGCCAAGATTGGCAACAATAGTTCCCCAGGAGCCCCATCGTAAATGCACCAAACAATTCCTCAAGATTTTCCAAAACACTACTCTGTTTTGGGCTCCTGGGGAACTTTGAAGTAGCACCAAAGCTTTAAGATCTCTCCAGCTGTCACCTGGAGACTGGCAACAGCTTGTCTGGAGTGTGGGCAGCATGGCATTGTATCTGTCTGAGGTCCCCCTCTTCCTCCTCCTCCTCAGATCCCACCCTCAGCAGGCTTCATCCCTAAAATATCCTGGAAATTTCCAACCTGGAGTTGGCAACCCTATGTCCTGGAGTTCGAACCTGGAGTTGGCAACCATCAGCCAACGTTTATCTGCCTGTCTGTCTTTACAACCCCCCCCCCACACACACACACAGCCTCTGCCTAGGGAGCAGCTGACATCATTCTCCTCTCCCAACTGAAAATTCCAACTGCCTTGGGGGGGGGGAGTTTGAGGTGTGGAATGGAGTGTAGTCCAATCAGCTTCCATACGTAAATGACCTTGGAACGCTGGCCGGGACTGCACAAAGCAGCCAATGAACCCAGCCAGTGTCTTCCGAGTGGCAGTTTTTTCGGCCTAACACTAAAGGGGCCAATTTTAGAATTCTCTTTTATAATAAGGGAGAGATACCTGCTAAAAATGGAATGGATCTTGCCATGCCTGGTTCCAAGTTCCTCTTTTCAAGACTTAAATGTAGATTCCCCCCCCCCTTTTTAAAGATGGCCACCTTTAAAAAAGGCACTGTAAGGATGTGTACAAAGGTCCTGCCTTTTGTCCTGGAATTTCTTAGAAGCCAAAAAGTGTTCAGGACAGGAGACTAAGTGGTGGACACGGGAGGTGGCCAGCTGTCCAGAAGTACCAGCTCTGGTCAAGGAGAGAAGATCTGATGTAAGGGTTCTGACTGAGGTGACAGGGTATTCAATGGGAGAGAAGGGACAAAGTTTTTGGATGGGTTTATGTAACCCCAAAGTTTATAAGGGATTTCTGAAAGGGGGATGTGACACCATTTGTGATTTTCCAGCAAGTGGGTCATGACTTTCTGGCGTGACTTTACCAGTCCACAGCTTTTTTGCTGTACGTTATGTAAAAACGTGCCTCACTATGGACATCTTGATTACCTTCATAGCCAAGTGTGTTTGCATTTATAGCCAAGCTAGAATGTACAATTAGTTTGAATGAAATCATTAGGTTTAATGGGGCAGGGATTTCAGCTAGCTCATAGAATTCCATGCAACTGGCTGTCAGCTCTTTTTTTTCAACTAATATGAATGGCTTCAAGTGACACTACATATTTTTTTTTAAAAAGCACCCATGCAAAGAGAGTATATTTAATTCCATTGCTTTCCCGTATTAAAGGCTTTTATGATTTATGATTTGGTACATGGGCATGTTTTAAGAGGAAATGCTTACAGCAACAGATGATTATTCCAGCCAACTGTATCACTTAGATCTTATGGGAAAGCATTATTTATGACCCTGCCCATAATGGCTGATGCATTCTGAAAGCCACAACTATTAGTACATGAAGTGTGTTCATTTATATAAAAATAAATCTTCAGAGGAGACAGCTGAAATAAATAAAAAAAGAACTGTTGCATGCATACGTTTCTGAAAAACTAATCTGCTTATCAGATTGCTATTCTAGGGCATTGCAGGGTTATTGCCATGGCATTCTTCAGCTAGAAGAGCAGACAATACAGCATCTTTCCGAAAAGTGTATGAAACATTATTCCATATTTAGGATTACAGCTTTACACCAGTGGAAACTGGTGCATGGATGCCAAACAGGTGGGCTTTTTAAACACAGGCACTAAAGGGACCCTTTAGCATCTTACAACCACATGTTACAGAGCTGGCCCTGAGTCTGCCATTGTGGAACAAACTGAGTCACTTTGATTCTCACTGAGCTTCTCCTTGCTCTGAGTTTGTTGCTTTTTTTCTAATCATGAAGTTACTGCAGTAGATAAAGACTCCCCGTCTGATTTATCTAAGAGTGGCTTTTGTGCTGTGGCGATACTTTGGCCAGTGTCAGACTGCAGAAAGGATCACAAAGAGTATAAATTTATCTGAAGTCCTGAAATTGCTCATTGTGACAACACTGAGGATTGAGGGTGAGGACACCCTTGTTGCAATTGCTTATTCGGTGAAGTGAAGTAATAAATTTCTTGCCATTTCTTGAATTAGGGGCAAGCCCTGGGTAGTATTAATCTTAGTTAAGGTTGGCACAGCCACTATGATGAAACCTGTTGCTAAAGGAGGCAATTATTGATTGTATGTATTCTACTGCTCTAATTGCATAGCTTTCAGTTGTGCAAACCACCTTGAGTCTCAATGAGAAGAGAGGACTATGAAATGAACACATACACATTAATGTGGATAAACAGGAGAATATGCTTGCGAGGTGAAAATAAATCCTGTAGCCAATTTCTGATCTTTTTAACCAGTTAGCTAGTGGGGGGTGGGATTCCATGTCAGGAATGCAAGATGTCATTTCCAGGTTTTCCCCAGAAATGGTCATATCTTATCTAGGAATCTCCAGAATTGGAGATTCCTAGACAGGACTGATGTCACTTTCCCCAGAAATGGTCACACCTTATGTCACTTCTGAGTCTCCCCCGGAAATGGCATCAGTCCTTTCTAGGAACTGCCCAAAACTCTATAGTTTTACCATAGAATTTCCAGCAATTTCTAGAAAAGTGTGATGTCACTTCCAGAGAAAACCTGGAAGTGACATCATGCTGTTGCCAATGACAATTTTATAAAGTTCTCCCACTAGCTGCTGGAATGCTGCTGGGCAGATGGCAAATCTATTCTTACCAGAAATTTCTGATTTAATTGCTGGGGGGGGGGGATAACCTTCATCTGGCACTTACATGTATAAAACCATCTGAAACTTTAGACAGAAAAGCCAGATTTTATACTTGCTTTTGGGACAATTTGGACTAGGAATAATAAGGCTGAAAGGAATTCTCATTTTACAATGTGTTTCTATATTTCCATAAGGAGCAATTGTGCTCAGAACAATGCGTGTGAAAAATACATTATTGTCTTACAATTTCTTGTTAGAAAAACAAAGGGGATAGATTCAACCCTGGTGTGTATTCTCTGAAGGCAATGGGCTGTGTTATGCATGAATTTAGCTCAGTAACTTAACTTCAATGGCCTGTAATATTGGCTGTAGAACAGCAAGAAAATACAGGATAAACAAAACAAATTAAACAAACAATAATAGGTTAGTACAGAAAAAATGGAAATTAAAATGGCAACTGAAAGTTCCTGCTGCTTGCAATACCTAACATGAAAAATGTGAGTTCTAGGGACCTGCATGAAAAGAATCCCTGAAACATTAAAAGCCAAATGTTCTGATCAGTAATAATAAAGTTGCAGGCACAGAAGGCCCTCTAAGTCTAATTCCCTGTCTGCCGTTTAAACATCTCTCCAGTTTTCCCCATATTATAACTCCTATAATGGCCAATGCACAATCTATATTAATTTAGGGCCATAGCTACCAGGGCCTTTGGGGGCAATGACCCTTAGAAATCAACCCTGCTCTGTCTCCTTTTGCTTCTTTCTTCTGTCTTCTTTAGTGTCTCAGACCAAAGAGTGCCCGAGTAATATAAATGTGGTAAGAAAATTTAGAAATATAGGTGGTTTGGGTTTAAAATGAACCAAACAGTTTATGAAATCCATATATATCTGTCTTTGCCCTTGCAGGCAGACAGCCTTGGCCTGTTTGAATCAGACCCCATGAGTCTTTGCAAGCCCTTTTTGTCCCAGGAGGATCTCTTTCTTGGTCACACACGCAAAAATGTAACACATTCCATTCCCAGCCACAGATGTGAGACTTGCCAATACCCCCAATTTCCTAGGCCATAAAATATATGACCATTTGGGAAGGTGGCAGACTTCAATCCATAAGACTAACTTCCTGAGATACAGAGGGTTCACACACACACCCTGCTTTCATCTCTCTGATAACATCAAAGGACAGTTCATTTCCCACATTGGGGAACACCTGGAAGAAACAATGACACTGTATTGATCCTGTAAAATGTGTACACTTTTGTTGTGTGAGACCAAGGAAAGGAAACAAATTTCCTGCAAGACAATTTCAACTTCTATGAAACAATTTACAGTAGGCAATTTCCACTTGTAAATGGTAACTGTAATGTGATTATCAAGGGACCCCTTTGATCTTTGGTATAAATACTGGTCAGTTACAACAGATCCCTGCTGACTGCTGTTAGGAGTCAGTCAGAGAGGCATCTCGTCCGCACATGCATGGGGTGTGGGAAACTTTGCTGCATGTTTATTTTTCCGTGTATTCTTTCAATGTTTAGGAAGTAGGATTCTACTGTGTTAAACAGCAGGAAAAATGTTATATAACAAGGTAATACTGTAGTAACAAGGAGTAACAAGAAACCACATGTAGTCAGTGATAGCAAAATACATCATGTAATGCACAAGTACATAGGTAGTATAGCATAAGTAGTACAAAGACGAAGACTCCGGATTTCAATCTTCGTTTCGATGGCTCTTCTTCAAAAACTTAATCAAACTACAATTACAAGTAAGCCATACTACTATTATCATGTATTGTAATTATAACCATACCCTTATATTAAAAGGCAAAAAAACCCCTTTATAAAGCACTCATAATGTACAGAAGCCTTCAAAGCAGTATATATAGGCAAAAAACCTAAAAAGAAGAAGGAAAAGAAGAATGCTCTCACAGTGTCACCATTTAAAGTGTTGTAATAATACACAATGCCATTGATAGGCTCACCAATCCTTGTATTAAATCAGTCTCAACTAGGCATCCGATCACCAATGGAACATTTTCTCATATAGTCGGTGAGCCTCAAGGTGTGGCCAGCATCTAGAGACTTTAAGTACTTTAATATCTGCCATGTCAAATGGACAGAAAACTGGAGTGAAATTTGTACGCTTTTGGGGTTGCCTCCTCTGTTTGCAGTGAGAAATTTGCTTCAGGAGAAGGGGAACAGAAAGGGAAAAAAAGGATGCTTAGTTTCACTTCCCCTGGTATCTGGTTTTAATCATGATTTGCAAACCCCCTTGTTGCAACTTGCCATTGTCAAGTTGTAATGCTCAGCCAGGCTGAAACCCTAGAACCACAGAACTACAAAATATGAAGTACTTCTCTGCTGAAATTTGTCCTTGAATATATTCACTTCTATGCATGCATATCCAGAGGTGAGATCAGCATAGGGTTGCCAGACCCCCTGGATTGGTGGGGGTTACCCACTTTTGGGGGGTTCAACCCGCCACCAGCCAGCTGGCCAATGGGGGAAGCCCCACTCCCAATCCCCAACACCAGCAGCCACCCCACTCCCTTCTGTCTTGCACAGGGTGGGGCCCTCGTGCTGCCTGCACTTAAAGGGAACCCTTTAAGTGCAGGCAGCTGGGGTGAAGGGGCCCTGTGCGCCCAATCTCTGCTCAGAGATTGGGTGTGTGGGACCAATGATCCCTCTAAGCTGTGGAGTCTTGTGAGCAAAAATTCTACTTTCTGAGCTACTGGCACTAAAGTTGTGAGTGAGCAATTTGGCTGCTGCATCAATTAGTGTGCTCTGGAGCCATCCTTCCTGAGCGAAGACAAAAATGTGTGAGCCGGAGGCTAAAACCTGTGAGCTGGCTCACACTAACTCAGCTTAGAGGGAACTGTGTGTGGGACCCTCCAGCTGCCTGCACTTAAAGGGAACCCTTTAAGTGCAGGCAGCCAGGCAGCCAGGGCGAAAGGGCCTTGTGGGGGTGGGGCTTGGAGCCAGGACATCCAACATGATGTCCTCACATTGGAGACACCCCGCCCCCTCCGGGAACACCCCCCAAAGTCACCCTCTGGGGACGAAGATGAACCTGGCAACCCTAGATCAGCAGATGCAGTCCTGCTCTCCTCAAATCAAATAAAGTGGTGTGTACTTTGAGTAAGTGAGCATTTTTTATGGTCACTGGATGTCTAGCTTTCGTCTGTGTCAACTTTGGCAAGCTCAGTTTCAATGCTATTAGCAAGAAAATGAAAATTGCCCGTGGGCTAATGTGACTTTGAAGCGGAAATATATTTGGTGGGTACCATTGTAGCTGGTGAAAATAAGCTAATTGCAGATCTTGTACAAACTGAGAATAAGAGTCACAGTCCTGAAACATTTGGGACTGTGCTGCTCTTCTGCAGGGGGCCTTTTAATGTCACAAATAGGCATTTAAAGGAAGAATGTTAAGTAGGCATGACAATATTAAGGTTTTCAGGGTGTTTCTTTTTAAGTGAGTGCTTATCCATTTCAAGAAGAGGTAAAGTGATAGTATTTTAAAGAAGTGTTTGTTGGAAGGGTTATAAAGCTGTAGGTACATTGCTGCAAACATTGCTGGTGGGAGTGTAGGGCTATCCAGGAGTTTTTGGTACAAGTACAAAAACAAATCTATCATTTTACTGGTTATACAATTCCATTAAGAATAGATTGGTGCTCAATTTATGGAATAAAGATTTGAAAAGAATCCCTCCAGGATTAAAGGAATTAATAGTGAAACTATATGCTGCAGCAAGAATGGTAATAGCTAAGTTTTGGAAATATTCAGACCCACTCACAATTGTCAGTTGGTTTGACAAAGTGTTTGCTTCCTGCTTGATGGATAAATTGTCACCTCAGCTGGCGCAGGATGATTCTGGTCCTTATTCATCAGATTTTGAATTGGTCTGGTTCCCAGTTTTAGAATGTTGAGTTATGTCGACTTCCTGCTTTATTTAAGACCCGACTTGATCTTCCATAGCCTATGAATACTGAATTATTTGTCTTAGTGTCAAAATAATTCATTCATTCTAATCCTCTATATAGATATATGTTTCTTTGAACACTATAGTCCAACATGATACTACTAATGCTATGTTCTGATGTCATCTACATTGGTGGATCACTGAGATGAAGGAGAGCAATGTTTACAAATGAGGAATTTCAGACAGACAATATAATCCGGAAGAGGAACGGTTCCCAAACGGTTTCTGGTCTGTCATTTCAGACAGAACCGTTTTAGAACCGGTTCCCTACAGGAATATATTTGTAATTTCAGACACAAACACTTCTGTCCTGTTTAGGAAATGGGGCTGAAGTGTTTTACCTGTCAACCGCTTCCAAGTAGTCTTCAGTTTCCTCTCCTGGTTCCGATGCGCTTTTCCCCTCCTTTTTCGCTTGCGCGGGCGATCTCTGGTTTTTTAAAAAACGTTCAGTTTATAGCGCTATAGCGCTATAACGCTATAGCGCAACAGCATTATATCAATCCCATTGGAATGCCTGGAGTGTTTTGTTATAGTGCTATAGCGCTCTAAAGTGAATGTTCCCGCCCCCCAAAAAAGCTGGAGATGGCCCACACGGGCGAAAAACGGTGGGGGGAAAGCAGGAAAAAGTGGTGCCGTCTGAAATGGCAAACCGCTTCGGATCCAGCTCTTTACCGGAAGGGAAAAGCCATGTGTGAAATGGCAGCCTTATACCAGTTTACTCCATGACGGATCAAAAACAGCTTCAAAATGAGTTAAAAAGGGTAATGTGAAATTCCTCAATGTCAGACCCAGGATTTTAACTTCCTGGCAGAGTAAATGGCTTGCTACTGTGCTTGTCATCATATAGACCATTTGTCCCTTGTAATGGGTGGAGAGTAATTTGGTAGTGCTGCTTTTCTTCATAAATGGCTGGAAAACTCAGGCAGTGTGTTCCTTACGCAGAAGAACTGCTCAAGGTCCCTGTTTTCCCCCATACCATTTCAACTGAATAGTAGCCAGTGGCACCTCTAATGCCTTTGGGATGCTCACACATAGGACATGAAGGTGAGGTTTGCCTCTCACATCTTATTCATGGGCATGATTTCCTCTCAAGATGGAGATTCCATTTATATATCAAGATGACTCATGATCATAAAAAAGACTTACCTGCCAAGAAGTTGCTTTTTTAAAAACGAACTCAACCACTGAGCATCACCACATTTTGTGATAGTACATTTCAGAAAGGATTCTGGTGATGGTGAGATGGAGAGGTGGGCTGTGGTCACACGGCAAGCTTACTGTGATTTGTTCCTGCTGTATATTTGATCGGGGATATTTTGCTGTGGGTTGGGATGATCACACATCTCTCTGGGAACCGCTTGCATCATGTGACAAGGCTCCAGGCACCATCCAGATAATCACACCACCCAAGTGGTGGCACAGCATGAGGTTTTCATAATTTTTTCTTTGCACATATGTGCATGGCCAAATCACAGCTCCCACTTGGACGTGCTGTACTCCCTTGTTTTTGCAGTGTCCCCCCCCCCGAAAAGTGAACAAAATGAACCACTGCCGTACAAGTGAGTGCTGGAGTCTATATATGTGTGCTTTAACATTCATGAATTGAATATATTCAGCTCAGGATTGCTCATGCGCACAACAGCAAAAGCTAGAAAAAAATTCAGTGCGAGAAGGATGTTCAGATGACCTAATTGCATTCATAGTGAGAGATGGCTGACCAGACTGGCAAAATTGCAGATTCACAGCACAAATATTCAGAAAGTACTTGATTTTCCCAGTGTCAGAAAAATTGCTAGGAAACCAAGAGGATTGTGGGTGTGAGTCCGGCATGGGAGACAGATGCGGCCATCTGATTGGCCCTTTTAAACATGATAGGGAACAGTGGTGAAACTCCATCAAAATGACCATGTGACCACAGCCATGATACAAATGGGTTTGTATGAGAGATTATGGATGGCTATCTTGTCCAGCTTTAGCTGGAACTTGATGTTATGCCAATATTTCCTTCTTCCTATGAAATGAAGACAAATGTAGCAACAGCAAAACCCAGCAAAAAGGCAGTTGGTCACACATCAAGGGAGATGGCATCTTTGCATATCAGATCAGGCTGGGGGAACCTGTTTTGTCACGACCAGATTATCTTTGATACTAAATTTGAAAGGAACTTGCAAAGACACTCCCTTGTGACATGTTCACACCAGCACCTGTGCTATATAGTGATAATCAGTTGCAGCATCACAACAGTTAGGTAAAACATGAGGCTAATAATGGAACAGGAAATACCACACAGTAACTTTTGAAAAAGCCTACATTGAGTTAAACACAGCTTTGTTGGTGTTACAGCGCCAACAGTGTTCCTGTTATTTATTTATTCATTTATTTACAGATGGGCAGCCAATTTTGTCTTCGGTAGAACAGCAAGATCTGAGTCTGAGAAGGAATGTGTTTTTCTTTGGAGGTTTGAGCTGAGCAAAGCCTTCACCTTCAGTTTTAAAAAGCTTTTCTTTATCTTGACAGACAAAAGACAGGAGAGAGGGAGGAAGTCAATGCAATTGCTTTCCAGCCTCACCTCAGCCACCCTTTTAGAAATGTTAATGGGTCTAGCAAGAGACAATGGGACGGTCAAGCTTCCCCCCCACCCCAGCTAGCAGAGAACAGAGATTTGGAGGAATTAAGTACCAGAAAGACTTCAGGAAGAAACTCCTGGGTACTTCAGGAAAAGCTTTGACCTAGTCTGACCTGGTCAGCGGGAGGAGAAAAAGAAATGATAACACTCCTGGGAACAAGGAGGAGGGGCTCTTTGGTGCTGATTCCATCAAAGCAGACAGAACTCTGAGGTCTGTAGGAGGTAGCCTGGAAGAGGCTTGAAGGTAATGCCACCTCTGTAAAACATCTTTAACTTTCTAAGCTAAGGAGCCTGCCTTATATTTAACATCTGCTAAGGCATGCATAGAGGGAGGGATAGAAGAATTGCTTTTCACCCTTTTCTTTTGAATCCCTTGCTCAAACTGGGTTTTTTTTTTGCTGAGGGTATGCTCATGAACATTTCCTTTTTAATAAATACTTTATAACTTTTGATATCAGTAGTGGTTCTCTGTACCACCATCTAGGACACACTGTTTTAGGATCACTAGGAGGGAGGGACAGTCAGTTGGCATGTGGCTACTCCCCCAGAGGTGCACAAGGCTGTCCCCATGGTAACCAGACACTGTATAGAGGGAGACACAGAGGCAAGTCCTCAGAACATGGAAGGGAAGCTGGGAGTCCTGGCCCTCCTAGTGGGCAACTCCTACAAAGGTCAGGTGGGGTTTGCAGTTGAACACCCAGAGAGAAAAGCCCCTCCATGTATTGGAAAAACCTTGGAGGTCATGGTGGAGTAGGGCTTGCAGGTCAGAGCAGGACTGTTCCACCACATAATCTGGTAGCACCTTAAAGACCAGCAAGATTTCCAGGGTGTACGTTTTGGAGAGTCAAAGGTCCCTTCATCAGATATGTCTGACAAAGGGAGGGTCGACTCTTGAAAACTTATTCCCTGGAAATCTTGGTCTTTCAGGGGCTATTGGACTTGAATCTTGTTACTTATTTCAATTATTTATGGTCCACCTTTCTCACAGAGACCTGGGAGGATAACCTAGTGTAAGTCAATGCATTCAGTAGAATGGGACACCCAATAAGCAAAGTAATAGGATTAGGATGTAGAAGTTAAAACCCAGTAAAAACCTGGAATAAAGCATCTATGCCTCTACATGTGTACAGATGCATTGAAGGAAGTTGACAACAGTGAGTAATTAAATTCCGCACTCAAAGCCGTTTGCAGGTTGTAGAAAGCATGACTGCTGGCCTCTGGGCTTGCAATCCAGACACTGTAAACAGCAGCAGAATTAAACTAGCAGAGGCCCCGGTCACACGGCAAAGTTGCCGCGGGAGAGGCACGGGAGTCCCACGGATTTTCCGGGTGCGATCTCACCCCAACATCTGTGAAGCGAAGGGCTCCCATAGCAAACCCATGACTCCCCGCCGAAGGTGCAGAGTTATAAACTAGTACATATGAGGTACTAGCTTCCTGAAACCACGGGCCAAAGGCAGGCGTCTGATCACGTTCCCGGTGGACTTACGTGGCATCCGGCACCCGGCGCTGTTCATCTCCGCAGGTTGCGCAACAGCGCCCAACAGCACATGCGCACAAAGAGCGATGGCTAGTGCGATCGCGCGGCGTGGCTTCTGTGCCGCGCTGCAGGATACCCGTCTGGTCGGTATTTCCCCCGAACCACAGGCCCTCGACCGGGACGTGTGCTTGGGCGGCCGCGCGTTAGTTTCCTCCGGGGCAAGTAGCCACACCTCCCCCCCATGATATCCGGCCCGTGTGACCGGGGCCAGACATTGGGTTCCACAAGCCACTAAGTGGGCAGTGGTTGCTGATTCTCCCACTTCCATTGCAACATCTCACTTTGACCCTTGTGCTGTTCCTGGGAATGTGATTTCCCACTCAACAACAGCAAGCTGCAGCATGAACTGGAAGAGCAGGAGGATAGTTTGCTCCTATAGGGACTGCGTTACTCTTGTGAGATATGATCTCAGTTGTTAACTAAGGTCTCTAACACATTACACAGCCCTGGTGTTTGCTTTATCCCTTGTAACTGTGTGACTGCTTCTGGGTCTGCGTCTGGCTTCCCATGTATAAGAACTGAATAATGAGTGTTCAAATGTAACTAACTGGTGTTTGTCTGCGACAGAATGGTCCTTTCCACATTTGCCTGCCTCTCTGGATTTTCTTAGTGTTTCAGAGGCGATTTAAGTGTTAAGCAAAACAGCATCCAAAAAACCAGGGGCAACAGCAGGCTGAAACTAGGCTGACCACTGAATGGAGGTAATGTAATGCAGAACAGGGGGTGGGGATCCAGAATAAAAAGAAGGTTGAATTCGATTTTAGTGCAGAATGGCTTGGAGGACACAGAGGTGGACATGGATTAAAAGGAGAGTACTTCAGAAATAGATCCAGTCAAGTAATATTAACATACATATTTTAGATAATAGCAAATAACAATTAGAATAACAGTTAGAATACAATTTTGTTACTCATACATATCTTTTAAGCTCATTATAAAGTATTATCAATGCATATGGTGTTATATTGTTAACTCACAACTTTTGCTAACCAGTCTCTGATGTATACTGTTCTCAGGCTCATGTTGTGAATCTCTTAACAAACTCAATAAAAACTTTCAAAAAAAAAAAAAAGGAGAGTGCAGAAAAATGTTAGCCAATTGATGGTGCCATCATTTTAACTAAAAGTATTAAATAGCTTTGGGCCTTGCTCTGTCTGGGAGTTTTGTTTTTTCTCCGATGGCCCTCCCTTGTTCGTTTATTCTTCGCAGAATGCTAGTGCTACAAGCAACCAAGTTAGAGACTATGAACCCACCAGCATCCAACATCAAAAGCTGGCATGACAGGGTCTTAAGACCTGAACCTGGAAATTTTGCTTTCCCCCCTCTTTCTTTTAAAACATTTTTTTGTAAGATCAGCCTGATGAAGACTTCTGATGAACTCAAAAGCTTGCAGTGTTTTGTCACTTGGGTTGGCCTCAATAAAAGCTATTACATGAATTTTGTTTACATCATTTTAACTACCCTTTACTCACCATAACTGGCTTACAACAGTATTGTTCCTGCCTCCATTTTATCCTCACAACAAAAACCCTGTTAGATAAAGCAGACTGAGGGAGAGAGATTGGCCCAAGGTCATCCAATAAGCTTCCATAGCAAAGTGGGGATCTGACTTAGATCTCCCAGCTCCTAGTCCCACACTCTACCCAATACATCATGCTGGCTCTGAAGCTGCCAGATAAATAACTACAGACTTGTGAAAACCACAGGTGGGTTGAGGCTATGTATACTAGTCTGCTTAGTTAACATAGGCCCCGGTCACACGGGCCGGATATCGCGGGGGGGAGGCATGGCTGTTTGCCCTGGAGCAAACTACCGCACAGCAGCTAGATCAAACGTCCCACCGACGTCCCGTGGTTGGGGGGAGGTGCTGATCATACCTCACTCCTGCGGCGCGGCAAAGAAGCGCCGCTGCGGGGGTTGTGTTGTTGTTTTTAACTCAAGTGTTCACATGCACCGTTGGGTGCTTGTGCGCACCCATGGAGGCTTGACCCAAAAAAACTTTTCACGATGAGACATGGGCGGGCACCGGATGCCACGAGCTACCACCGGAAACGTCGCCGGGCACTGGATGACACGAGCTAACACCGGAAACATGATTTGATGCCCGTCCTTGCCCCACGGTTTCCGGAAACTAGTACCTCGGACGTACTAGTTTTTTACAGTGCATCTTCGGAGTGAAGCTTCAGGTGAGCCACGGGAGCTCTACGCTTCCCAGATGTGGCGGAGAGATCGCGCCCGGATCCGCCTATCTTCCGTCTCTCTAGCGTGCCTAATGCTCCGTGTGACTGGGGCCATAGTCATGCAATAGAACAAATGTAGAGTCCAGTGGCACCTTTAAGACCAACAAAGGTTTATTCAAGGTATGAGCTTTCGTATGCAAGGCACACTTTTTCAAATACAGAGTGTGCCTGGGACACACCTTGAATAAACTTTAGTTGGTCTTAAAGGTGCCACTGGACTCTACATTTGTTCTACTGCTTCAGACCAACATGGCTGACCACCTGGATCTATACCCATGCAATGTGCGTAAAATGCTGAAGCACCCATAGTGGGATCACTCTAAGTGCGCAATGATGAAACTATTTGGGGCACTGTAGGTATACCTAAGGATACCTAAGGATACTCACAAACTGAACATATGGATATGTTTTAGGTTCTTTGTAGATTACATAATATACAACAATTTTATTCTACTTTGTTCCTCTCAAGCAATCATGAGCATTGTAGTTTGATGAGTGACTGAGAATTCTTTGAGGACCCCTACCCACCCATCCACTTGTGCAATATCTACACAACCCTAAGAAGAGGCTATTTATTTGTCTGCCTGTTTATAAAGTGCCTAAACATCAAAATCAAATATGAAATAGCCCCTTTCTGTAGGTTTACAATCTAATTAAAGACAAAACAAAGGGGAGAAAGAGAAGTAGTAGCAGAGAAGCAGCCTCTATGTGGGTGTCCCGCTGCGAGTCACCCTCCCCTCCCTGCAGATGGGTCAGGAGAGCCGAGGGAGGGACCAGCAGGAGGAGGATGTTGCCAGAGGCACTGCCTTTACCCTAGGGTAGCCTCAACAGCAGGGGCACCTCACTTTCTAACCTGAACCAGAAACCCACGAAACTTAGGCCAAGGAAGATCTGAAAACACAGAAAAAAGCCATAGCTCTGGAAACAGGGTCTCCATTTTCAGGTTTCTTTCTTTCTTTCTTTTTTTAAAGTCCCCCTAAGGGGAAGTTTTTATTACGTTTTTTTCAAAAGACTACAAACTATAACCGAAAATTAGGGGAGGGAAACTACAACTATGGAGAAAGGAAAGAAAACCACTGATAACTAAAACCCCAAGAATAGGAGATCATAACAACAGTTATATAAATGTTAGTCTTAAACGCTATCATTACTTTGAACATATTGGCTTATGCTACATTATTTATCTTTTTACCCATCAATCTATCTGTTTAAGAAAGCCCCCAGAGCATCCCATAGTTATTATATGCTTTTCAGGCACAATTCAGAGTCCTTCAGCCTTTTTAAAAAAAATCTTTTCTGATCCTCAATTTGTATGGACTTTTGGGGGCAGCCACCCCCTTTTCAGAGAGAGAGTCTTTGTCAGAAGATGCCGAGCCCAGTTCGCCGTCAGGTTTCCAAAGTTAACCTCAGAGCAAGCCTCCAGTCATCCCCCTCCACCCAGCAGAGATATGCTTATGGAATAACAATGGGTTCCATCAGGTGAAGTATCTACATTTCTAAAAGCTATTCAGAGGCTACCTGGTGAATAGCCCTGTCTCCAGAACCTCACCCAGCCCTTTTTTGTGTCATCTCATGTCTATGCTCTTTGTCTTTCCTTGCCCCATCCCTCAGGATACCAAGATAAATCAATCAAGCATTCAAATTATTAACGATCCTTCCTGACACTAATCAGGGAACCATCTCCCATCTTTTGTCTGTATCTGGGAACCTATTCAACTGCCTTGGCAGGACCATTAGTGGTCATAAAATCCATTCAACTAGCCCCAGTACAGTCATCCGACATCTAGCTAAATCCAATCAAGATATTGTCAATCTCATCATAGCCTGACTCTGCCCCCTCTGGAACCTCATTGGTCACATCTAGGCCATGCCCCTCCTGACAGCTGCACCCCCTGGGACACTTGATTGGCCCAGGTAATCTATTGTTCTCACCTGAGACCAGCCCCCAGGGCTGCCCATTGGCCTGCATTATCTTCCAGTGTCTATATCCATCTAGGCCCAGGGCCTCAAACCGTGTGCCTCTGCCCTGATGCCAACTGACAGTCCACCCCTAAAGCCTCTTGGCTTAGGCCACAATCCCTCCTTCATGGACCTCTGCACATCTGGACAGGTAGTATCACCTCATTAGCTATAAATTACCTCTGCTTTCTTAGTCCTGTACTGTTTGTGTGAATGCTTAATTTTATGTTTATGTTTAAGAATCCTTCAGTAAAGAAATCAATGCTTTCGTAATCTAGCCTCTGTGTCTATTTCTGTGACTTGGATAAAGTGGGACTCTGGTATATAAAGGTCATGATCCTGTAGTTATGCCAATTGCACATTAATATCATAATTCCCCAACCATTTATTAAAGAAATATAGCAATCTGGCTAACAGAAACAGGCCCAGCAACCGAGAGCCCTGAGGAGGGCGCCAGGGCTGGGGAGGGGGGAGGAGCAGCCCAGACTCACCCCACAAAGACCAACAAGGTCTGGGCAGAGGACGAGGCTGCCAGGACATGCCCGGCCATGGCCAAACACAGGGGATGGCTTGAGACAGGGGAAAGACTCACTAGAGCAGGAGGAGAGTCCAAGAGCGGAGGAACACCGGTGACCAGCCTGGGCAATGCAGAACCACCCCCCTGAGGGCACACCCAGGCTGAGCATGAGGAAAAGGGGGGTGGAGTCAGAGATGCCTCAAAGGGGGGCAGCCAATGGGAAGGAGGCAAAAAGACAGACAGCAACAGGAGCCTATGGGGGGAACTGAGGATGAGGGAGGGTGATGTACACATGCTGGAGAAGGGAATAAAAAGGGGAGAGCATGCCAGAGCCAGAGAGGAGAGGACAGAGACTGGGAAGGCCTGAAGAAAAAGAGAGAGAGAGAAGGGAAGAGACCCAACTACCAGGCCAAGGGTGCGTTCTGGCTGTGAAGTAACCTCGGACCCCCTCTAAGTTCTGAGGCTTACGGCGCAAACCCGTGAAGTTCCTTCTCCAGCACAGCGGAAGGAGCAACTCTGCTACAACCAGACCCGGGACCTGATAGTAGGCATGACTGTTGGACTAAAATCTATAGTGTAGTTATGCTACTGGATACTGCTACTTGGTAAATATTAGCACTGGCTGGAGAAGAATGTTTTCAACCATATTTGTTGCTGGCATCAGCCTAAAAATGGATAGGAAGATGGAAGTTAGCAGATGAGCACCTTCTTGCTTAGAGGCTTTGGGCAGAGTCACATGACCAATTCTTTAAGTGTCGACTTCTGGTTTGCGGATTGGTGATGGTGGTCGCTCTCCCCAGACCTTGGGGAGATGACTAGCACACCATCGACATGGAGCCTTTGCAGAGGAAAGTAAACAATTTGATGAAGTTATAAGGAATAAAGTTAAAGAAGAGGAGCTAATAGAACTAAATGATGTTATTACACAACAAAAAAATCTTAAATGTTATAAATAATTTAAAAATGGGAAATCACCAGGTTTGGACAGATTTACAGCAGAATTTTATAAAATGGTGGGAAATTTGATAGTTCCGGAATTACAAAGGTTATTTAATAACATTTTGAATAAAGGAAAAGCTCCAGATTCGTGGAGGAGATCAGAAATTATTAGAATTATATAACAACAGAGCGATCCGGAGGATCCTAATTCTTATAGACCAATAAACTTGGCAAATCAGGATTACAAAATTTGTGCAAAGGTCTTAGCAAATAGATTGGAGAAGTTATTACCAAGATTAGTAGGAGAAGATCAATATGGCTTTGTTAAAGGAAGATATATAGGTCACCCTATAAGGAATGTGATTAATGCTTTGTATCATGGGAATAATAATAGGAAGATGGCTCTCTTGAAATTGTAGGTATATAAGGCATTTGATACATTAAATCATGAATATTTGTTTCAAGTATTACACAAATTCGGTTTTGAAGGACCTTTTGTGAATGCAATAAAAGAAATTTATAGAGAAGGGAGAGCAGTGATTAAAATAAATGATGGACATACCGGGGAAGTATTGATCCAGAGAGGAGTTAAGCAAGGGTGTCCTTTATCCCCGATGTTGTTTGTCATAGCTATGATAGAATTAGGAATAGTGTTAGAATACAACACTCTTGTTCTTGCATCCCATTAAAAGCTGTATTGACTAACAGCAGCATAACATGTGTCATGCCATGCCCATGGCAGGTGTGGCTTCACCGGCCAAACAAATGTCCGCTAGGGAGTCTGCAAATTTCACCATGGCTGCGTTTCAACAGTCGAACTCACCGTTTTCAAAGGAGTAGATGAATTGCGAGTTGACTGCCCAATCCGCTCGGTTCATTCTGAACAGCCATAAATCCCCGCTGAACTGCTTTGCAGTGGGTTTCCGCAAAACTGCACATGCGCAAAGATGACGCCATTAGGGCACTTAAAATGATTATAATACCTAAGTTGATGTATTTGTTTCAGGTACTACCAGAATGGGTATCTAAGAAGCAGTTAGAAGAGTGGGATAAGGTATTAAAAATTGGTTTTTTGGAAAGAAACAAGCTAGAATGCCAAGGGAAGTGATATATTCATCAAAGGAACATCTAGGCTGGGGTATGCCACAACTGGAAGGATATTATGAAGCTTTCCAAATAAAAATGTTGTTGGAAATGGATGGTAAAAGTAAGGATAAATGGGTCCGATGGGAAGACTGTAGAAATGGAGAAGAAGGCAGGTTTGGAATATTTACACAAAGATTTTAAAAAGAGATTAAGAATACAATAGGCCCAAGATAGACAGCATTAAAAATATGGGGGGGGGGGACAGGCTAAATGGATGCCTCCTCTTTCAAAGTGGGCCCCACTTGAATCACTAAATGAAAAATTTAAAAATTTTGAGGTAACTTTTTGGAAAGAGCTACAGGTAAAGGATCTATGGAAAGTGAAAGATATGTATACTCAAGGGAATTTAATTCAGATGCAAGAAGTAATGGGAAGAGTGGGAGGACAATATTGGTTAAGAATTATTAGTTTATACAATATTTTGAAACAAAGGACGTATTCTGGAATATTAAATGAGGAGGACACCTCGATGGAAGAATTGTATGCAATTAAAGAAGATAATAACAAGCGTATTGTAAGAAAGATATATAGCAGATTGATTGAAGATAAAATTTATATGACTGGTATAATACAGTCAAAATGGGAGAAATATGTAAAGTAAAATGAGATAAATAAAATAATGAAAGGTATTAGTGATATAAAAATGGAAAAATTTAGAGAAATGGAGATGAAATTAATATTAAAATGGTATAGGACGCCTGCTCAGCTATCTTATATGATCAAGGGATTGACATCCAATTGTTGGCATTGTAAAAAAGAAAAGGGTTATTATGTACATCTTTGATGGGGGTGTTCTAAGGTGGTTAATTTTTGGCAAAATATATTGGAAAAGGTGGAGGAAATATGTAAGGTTAAAGTGGAGTTATCAGAGAAAGTATTATTAATGGGGATTTTAGGGAACTGTAAAATAGAAAAACCGTATCCGGATTTATTTAAAGCTATGATTTTAGCTGCCCATGTGGTTATAGCGTTTGGCTGGAAAGATGCTACAAAATGGAGTATAGACAGATGGAATGATTACTTATATGAATGGATACAGTTGGACATATTAACAATATTAAAACAGGGAAAGTTAGGTGAGGATAAGATTGTGGAAGTCAAGAAGAGATGGTTAGGGTATATAAGATTGGTAAAAGCGGGGAGCTCAATAATAACATACTGGTTAAACTTCAAAAGGTGTGCTCATGGTTAAAGTTATAAATCAAGGAATTATTGCTGGTCATTTCGAGGGAGGGGGAGGGAGAAAAGGGAATGGGAAAGAAGCATTTATTGTTTTGAAGTATGTAATATATGTCATTCTATGTATTGTTTGAGTTATATGGAAGCACAATTAATTACTTCAATAAATAAATTCTTAAAAAAACAAAGCAGATGATCTGCCACTGCAGCACAGCCCCACCTCATATTCTAACACTCCAACCAGCTGGAGTCCTCCCTCTCTTGACCTCTACAGGGTCTTCGGTAGAGGTCTTTCACATCTCCAACTCCTGATCCTTTTAAGTGGACATGTTGGGGATAGAAATTGGGTACTTTTGCATGTGAGACAAATGCTCTGTTGCCAAGTCATAGTCCCTCATTTGGTCCAGGGTTGGTTTTATAGCACATGCAATGGATGTACCAAATCAGTTTTCTTAAAATAGGGTGGGGGGTGTAGGTGCAAGAGATCTGAATTAGGGGCTAGATAAGTATTAGGGCAGTCTGAAGACAAAAGAGTGGGGTGGTTGCTTTGTTACTATGTGATGTGGGAAAGGAAATATCTCCTGAACCATTCCTATCTGATTCTTCTGTCAGTCTTTTATACTGTTGTAAAACGTAATCAGGAACACCAATATCTTTCTGCTATCAGATTTTGGAGCATAAGCTCCCTAAACCCTTGATGACAAATCTGCATGTTTTACAATGACTGTACACCTTCATGCACTATTGACTTCAAGTTACTGCTAGAGTGGGAATTCCATTCCAGTAATGAACCACTCCAAGAATATATTGAAGAGACTCTTGTTCTTTGAAAAGTGAAAACTTTCAGGTAGTGCATTGGGCCTAAATATTGAAAATTGTTGTAATTAAGCAAGATACTAGTTTTTTTTTTAAAGAATGCTAGTTTGTAAATTTGAAGTACCATGTGATTTTGTGGCATCTCCCTTAGCTGACGTCTCCCTGTGTAAGTATGGATCTGTATTATAAAAGCCAAACTACAAATGGAAAGTACACCGGGGGGTTAAAGCATTAAGTATCTGTCCCTCCCATCCTTCCTCTGCTTATATTTCTGGAGCCTCCTTTTAATCTAAAGAAAACGTTGGGATTTGCTATGTGCCTTTGTGTGTGAAATAATTTGCCCCTAAGAAAGCAAGAGAATTCAAGCACTTACGCCTTTAACCATCTATGCTTGGAGAAACTGACAAGAGCTTTTCATGTGTTTTAATAGAATCCTGGCAGGGGGAGGTATAACAGGTAGGTCTTATCTAATTGAATCCTGAGATGGATGAATTTTAAAAAAGGGAGTTACAATGTAAAACTCCACCAAGGGACAAAGGGAAACCTTGAAATCCTAGAAATCCTGAAAATATGAATCTTAAAATACATACCACAGCAACCTTGCATAGTAACCCGGTCCAAAGTTTTCTTGTCTCTGTGATACAATGCCAGTTAATTACCTTGAACCACAATCAGGAACTGCCTTTGTTCCCTTTGCTTCTGTACATGTTTGGCAAGGCCAGGCAATATTAGTGGATTTCATCTTGTCGTCATGCTTTGTCAATCATAACAAAAACAGGGTTTGTACATTGAATGGATGGCAGCTGCTGCCAAGGAGGAAAAATGCTTCAAGTATCCCAACAGTGGTATCTATTTCAAAATAAAAGTATTCTTTGTACATAAAACAACTGATGCATTGAAAACGTAATATTCATTTTAAATTGTTTTATTTTTACTTGTTTCTTCTTTAAATACAATTTACTTTTTGTGTCCTTTGAGACTGTATTGAGGAAACCATGAACTATGAATCTGGCTTTTCGTGTGACTGTAAGAAGAAAAGAAAAACAGACATGGAACTGAAGATGGAATATTGAAATTTCATAGGGAGGCGCTTGTCAAAGATTCTATAATATGATTATATTTTTTAACATATTTTTTATTTTATATAACTTAACAACACATTAGGAAGCCATACCAATGGGACTCAAATGCTTTGATGTAATGAGATTCAAATGCTTTATGTAAGCCACCCTGAGCCTCCTTCGGCGGGGAGGGTGGGGTTTAAATCCAATAAAGAAAGAAAGAAACAGAATTTAAAATGTGGGTGCATGTGGAATTGAAAATTTCCATTGGATTGCTCATGAGTTCGGAGTGATGTGTTTGTGTGTGTGTGTCAGTGTGTATAAAAATTTAGTGAAATGGACAGAGTACATGGAATGCCTTGTCTACTTCAAGAAATATCACTTTCACACACACACACAAACACACACACACTTTTTGCTACAGCCTGCTACCCAGTCACTCTTTGCCAAAATCTCAAACCCCAGTTCTTGGCATCTGTGTGAAAATGTACTTCAGCTTTAGCTGACAGTAGACTCTGAATTCTTAGATGGAATTCTCAGGTTGTGTTTAACACAGCTAAGATGAGGAGTCTCTCCCTTTATTCAAAAGATGAACCTGTCTGACAGACTTTTAGTCAGACTCTTCAGACACCCACTCCTTTAGCTGAGCTTTTACGGTACTGAACAGTAACCACTGCTAAACACAAAACAAACTCACTCTGGCGTCAGCACACAGTGGATCTTATATTTTCCTCAGCTGGTGCTGGCCAATCAGAGAAAAAGAGCAGCCTGTCACCAATGTTCCCTCTAAGCTGTGGAGTCTTGTGAGCAAAAATTCTACTTTGTGAGCTACTGGTGTAAAAGTTTTGCACGAATGATTTGAGTACTGCATGCATTAATTTGCTCTGGAGCCATCCTTCCTGAGCTAAGACAAAATTGTGTGAGCCGGAAGCTAAAAAGCTGTGAGCTAGCTCACACTAACTCAGCATAGAGGGAACATTGCCTGTCACTCAAGCTCAACATTCTAGAACAGAGTTAACTATTCACCTCCCTTCTCTGATTTTGCTGCATTAGGAAAACAGCATTTTAAATGTAGTCCATCACACATGGGCAGTGCAAAATGTAAATGACGCCTTTTGCTCTTGTCTTTTTCTTCTAAATGACACATGCGACTGGATACCAGAAGGGATGAAATTGGGGGGGGGGGGAGGCAAAGTCAAGACCAACTGTAACATACAAAAGGCAGGATAATGTAGCCATCTAAAAAGAAAAATCCTAGATGGAAAAAGATTGGCCCAGAATTCATCCGAAGCTTGTGCATGGATATTGAGATTTAAATTAAAGCAAAAAAATCTCCAGTATGAGGAAAGGGATTTTGAATCTTATTGAGAAAGACCCTTATATGGGAGCATGGCAGGTGATTGTTACAAATCGATTCCAATGGTTAGGATTTGATGACAAAGATATGGGCATCATAAAACAAATAAAGCCCTCAGAACTGAATTTGGATAGAACAAGTACTTTATTGAGGGTGTGGTATTTACGCTCACCAGCATATTTTTTTTTGGTGTTTCCTTCTCTTATGCTTTCCTGAGCTACTTAAAAAGACCTAATGATCCCTCATTATAAAAGAGCACGAGGAGGGGGCTGAAAAACTTGTGTGGGGGTCTCATCTCCCCCCCCCCCAACTGATGAGCCGACACGTCCAGCCCAACTGCTCACCTTATAGCCCTGCTTCATGTCTGGGAGTCACTCCAAGCCACCACGGAGCAGGCCGCACGATACAGAGCTCGCCGGTGCACACCTGCTGGGTGAGGAGTCAAAACTGGAACACTCTGGAGACCCATCATTTTGGCCAGGATGCCACTCCACAACCCTTCTATGCTGCACCCATGTCAGCAGCTCTCTTGCTTCTTTCCTGCCCCCCTCCCACGTGCTTATAGCCCCTCCCCAGCTGCATGGCTTAGCAGATGCCAGCCACGCTGTGGGTGGCTGTCAGACCCAGAGAGCCCCCCCCCCATGCCATTCCTCTTGCAAGTTGCACACAACAGCCAGTAGAGTGTGTGTGGGGGGGAAGGGGATGGGGACCAATAACTGGGTCAGCCTTCGTGGTGCCACTGGACCCCTGCTATGCTTTGTAGTTGAGCAAAACATAAGTCCAGGGCTCCAGAAAGACCAACAACAGTGATTCCAGCATGCCCATCCCTGAGTCAGAGCTCACCCTCTCGGTAGTGTGAGGGGACAACCCTAAGGGGAGATCACTGATGGGGATGGGAAAGGAAAGGCAGAGAGGGGAGGGGGTCAAGTCTCGTCTGCTCAACAGAGAGGTGCAGACTTTATTGAATTGCAATTGTGAAGAGGTCTGCTGAACTGGGTTGCCAGCTCCCTCTGTCCAGTATGGCACCTTTGCCTTTGCGAGCTGCTCTCAGGAGCCATGAAGAGGCAGGCTGGGCCTAGCACAGGGTGCATCTGATTGAGGTAGACTTGCAGGTAGGAAGACTGCTCAAGGCGGTATGCTCCAGTGGTCTGGCTGCAACTAGTGACTCAGCAGAATGGCAGAGACTTCACCGGCCATGCTTCCAAGTCTCCCTGTTGAATCACACCTGCACAGATGCTAAACAGAAATATGTGCAGTGATGGCTAACAGCACAGATGCCATGCTAGCCACAGCTGTGCCTATGGGGGCCCAGCATGATTGGTGGTACCACCTCATGGGGGGCTCTCTGGCCAAGGAACCCCCTAGAGGAAATGCTCTGCAACTGCATCTGTTCCATTCACTGCTACTGCATAGAGTTTTGATCCTGTAAGGCAACGAGCCTCCTCAACCAGCATTTTCATATTATTGTAGGTTGGGGCAGTGCAACTCTGTGGGACCTTCTTTCTATATAAAAAGAAGTTGAAGTACCGTCCGATTCAAGCTCGGTAAGGGTGAGCTTACCTATCCTGCTTCAAATTATGCTTCAGTCTTCCTTTGTAGCAAGCACATAGAAGAATCTGGAAGCTGCAACAACTGGTCTCTTTATTGCTTCCAACTGGGAAGTTATACTCCCCATCTCTCTCCTGATGTACATCATCAACCAGGTCAACTAAAACAGTTTACATCCCAAACTCCAGCAGAAACTATGTTATGATGGATCTAGACCACAAATTCTACAAATCTGTTTTAGCATGACAAAAAAGCAGTGCAATGTTTTATATTAAAAAATTATACTTGTAGAATAGTTTATTTTAAAAGACAAGGCTGGAGCAATAACTATCAAAGTGCACTTTCTAAACTTAACATCCTTACTAATGAATAGAGTATGTTGAATCCCACTGTTGTTGGTATATACAGCAAATCATCAAATCTGTGCAGTATTGTTAAATTACCAATTAACCTTCAGAGAAAAAGATCAGGTCAAGGGAATTCAAAGATCAAGACTGCCTGATCACTTCTATTAGCTTTATGAAGCAATCTGGAAGGAACTGATTGGCAGACCATGAACTCTGCCCCCACACAAAGGTCTCCTGCTTTATGATTAATGATTGTACGGTTCACCTTTTGCCCCCTGACAAGCTGTGTTTAACCATCTGCTTTTACATTCCATGCTCAATAACCTATGGAAATATTCCTGCTTGAGGCCAGATACTAGAAAAATAAAAATAAATGCAAGTACAAGACTTTCAGTTCTAATTGTCAACAGTGTAGCAGAACTTCAGAGACCTGTGTTATTATGATCTGGCAAT
This sequence comes from Gekko japonicus, assembly GCF_001447785.1. Classification (NCBI taxonomy): domain Eukaryota; kingdom Metazoa; phylum Chordata; class Lepidosauria; order Squamata; family Gekkonidae; genus Gekko; species Gekko japonicus. The sequence continues at coordinate 865,410 of NW_015166424.1, forward strand.
GCCTTGGTCTCCTGTACACTGTCAGCATTTATCAAACTAGTGAAATGGTGCTGGTATTACAAATCCCTTTTCAAAGTATATTGATCACCTTGCATTCAGGTAATGGACTCACCACAAAGGACATCTCATCTTTTCTTTGGTCTAGCATTGGAATACACTCTGGAATTTGCCACACATACGAGTTAGCCATGTCCCAGAAGTAAAGTGTGCATGCATTCTTTTTTGTCCATTTTCTGTAGGTATGTACCAGATTCCAGGGGCAGGGGTAGTCCTATAGATAAATATTTGGGGTCTGTATGATCCCTACAGGAGTAAAATGGAAGTACAAATCACAGCTTGTATTAAAATGGCCATTGTGTATATGTCCACACAAACGATGCTCATAGAAATGCACACTTGATCATTGGAAGGATCCTGAAAAGAACACCTTGAAACAGAGCAAGCTCCCATTCATCCACTCCTAAAATGTGTGATTCGTGAGATGTGAGGAATGAGCAAAGGAACATCCTCCATCATTGGGACTGCTTTTGGAAATAAAGGACTTCTCTTTTTCCCAACTGCCCTGTCTGAGAAGATCACTGTGGGAAAGACAGAAGTGCTTCCTTATTTACCCTTCTCCCCCAGTGTGAGATAATTGAAGACAGAGTCCTAAAAATTTGGGTGTTCAAACACCCATTGGTTCAGCTCCCGGTCTGTTCATCAGTCATGAACAAGAAGTCATTTTTAATTGATTAGTTTGTCTGTTCAAATAGTTTGAGCCTATTTGTCAAGCTACTTTTCACATATTCAAACAGCACCATACAGTGTAACTAGCAGTGTTTCACACACACCCATTCCCATATATCCCAGTGGGAGTCCTACTGTCCCCAATGCCTCCTCACCCACAGGCCTGCTGTCACTGCATGCCACTCAGCACTTGTACATAAAGAGTGAGCAAATCTGTGAGCAAATATATATACACACACACACACACACACACATCATGTGGTGTTTATTTTAGTTCATGTTACCGATGTTATTTCACATAGACCTATGAAGGCATAGTTCTCTCTCACATTATTTAATTACCTGACCTAAGCTTCCACGACCCTGGGCAGGATCACCTAGTATACAGGTGTAAAAGCCCACACAAGGCAACAAAATAAAATTCTGCCACTATTTTATTTATTTATTTGGATTTATATCCCATCATCCCCGCAAGCGGGCTCAAGGCAGGTCACAGCAGTCTGAGTGATGATACAATAATAAATACAGATATTGAAATAATACGTAAGATAAGATAAATTGGCTTCAAAAGCTGTGAAAATTTGATTAAAGAAGGATAGAAATAATTTGATTAGGAAGGGTGGTGTAAATTTAAAATAGTGTTAGAAATATGTGCTTATTTATGATGAGTTTTCAAGTTATTTATAAGTTGTAGTTCATGTATAATAAATAATAGTATAATAGGGTTTCATGGAACTAAAAGGGGATTTGAGGAAGGGGTTGGAAATATTTATTTTCATTGAAGTGATATTTTGGGAATTTTTGGCTATAAGGAGAGAATGGTAAATGAATTGGAAAATACTGCTGCAGGAAGCTAACGGAATATGGTGATGTTTAGTGAAAAAGGACAAAAAATGTCTTATTAATTTTTGAAAAGTTGTGAGAGCCTTACCTAAAGAGCATAATGTCTCTTGAGATCTGTTAGGAGTAATTTGTATAATATCTATGTAGCTAAAGCCCAACTGATATAGTAGAAATGTTTGCTTGGGAGGGAAATGTTCTAAATCTACTTTCAAGAAGTAAGGTGTGTTGCTGCATGTGGATAATAGTGGTTACAGGGGTCATTTCATAGAAAAAGAGGTGCAGGAGCTCATTAGCATAACTTATTTGCATATGCCACACACCCTGACATCACCAGAAGTGTGTCAGAAGGCAACACCCACTGCTCAGGCTCCACTGGACTGTTTTGGATTGCTAGCTATTGGGGGGGGGTGGAAACATGCAGATCTGCCCTCACAGAGGAGGGAGAGCTTGTACCTGAAGGCGGGCTAGTGGGGGGATCTGCAATTTACCTGTCTGCTTCTTGCTCCTCGTGGCACGACTGAGAGCTGGGAGCAGGGGGTGGGGCTTGTTGCATGTGCCCGCCTCCTGGGCTCCTTACTGCCGGAACTCCGCTCCTGTGCGCTCCCGCAGGAAATGACACCTGAGCGGTTATATATGTATATGTTTGTGTCTGTCTTTGTGTTTATGTGGTGTGTGTTTATACTCTTAAAACTCAATAAATATATTTAAAATAAATAAATAAATACAGTACACACAGAATAAAATAATAAAAGAAAACAAAACACCACCTCCATGGATACAGGGGCTAAAGCTGTATGAATGTCATTCAAATAGATAAACAGATTGGAGGTTTGGCTCACAGGTAACAAACAGCCCCCCCCGTCTATTTCTGCAAGCAAAAGCATGTGAGGTGAAAGGGAGGGAATGACAAAGTCCCAATAGCTGCTGTGCCTAGGGCTGCCGACCTCCAGGTTGTGGCTGGGGATCTCACGGGATTACAATCGATCTCAGGACAATAGAGATCAGTTCCTCAGGAGAAAATGGCTGCTTCATGGGGGTGGGGGGGTGGACTCTGCGTCATACCCTACTGAAGTCTCTTTCCTTCCCAGGCTCCACCCCCAAAATCTTCAGGTAATTCACAGCCCGGAGCGGGCAACCCTAGCTGAACCATAACTTGAGAGCCTATTTGTCCACCCCACACAGTATTCTTAAGGTGAGTGCTGGGTCTTACACTAAATGCAAACTATGTTGGAGTTTATAATTAGACCCCAGAAGCACAACGTTAGGGGGAAATAGGAGAGGACACTACATACTATATATCTGCATTGACCACAGCTCCCTGGCTTACAGAAATCTAGGATGAATTCCTACACCAAAATGCAAAAAAAAGGGGGGGGGATCCATTAACTTTTCAGTTATTATTGCCAATGATCAGGGCTATTTTTGGGCAGGAACACGCAGGAACGGATTTCCGGCTGGCTCCTGAGTTGGCCACGCTCAGCAGGAACTCATTAGCATAATAGGCCACACCTAACAGCAGAAACTCATTAGGATTGGCTACAATAGGGGTGTGTGGCCTAACATGCAAAGAAGTTCCTGCTACAAAAAAAGCCCAGGGTTTTGACAACAAAGTAAACAGAATAAGAAGCAAAAGGTGGGTGTGGCTGGATGACCACACTTCTGGTAACATGGGGGTGTGGCTTAATATGCTAATAGGTTTCTGCTGTTGGGTGTGGCCTATTATGCTAATGAGTTCCTGCTGGGCTTTTTCTACAAAAAAAGCCCTGCCAATGATCAAGATGCATACCTGATCAAATAACATGTATGATGTTGAACTAAGTACAACAGCCTCTATAGCCCAGACTCGCCCAGTCTCTTCAGAGGTTAGAAGCTATGCAGGGCCAGCCCTGGTTAGTACTTGAGTGGGAGACCACCCCCAAAGAAGACTGGGGCTGCAATGCATAGGCAAGCAATGGCAAACCACCTCTGAACTTCTCTTGCCATGAAAACCCCATGGTCCCGGGGTTGTCATATGTCAGCTGGCAAAATGATGGCACAGAATTACTGTTATTATTAGCCATCTAAAAATGTCTTTGCCCGGTTTAAGATATAAGAACGTGTAAAGTTTATTTCACATTAAGCAACAGCTGCATGTAACATTTAGATTAGGTACTCTGCAAAAAAGAGATTTGGGAGGAGGTGGGGTTCCCCCCCCCCAGAACCTCACCCACTGTGATTATGCAGAGCTAATTCTCAGTATCTTGCCAGAGAATGATAGCTGTTAATTGCTTTCATGCATATGGATCTGAAAACTTGCTGACAACGGAAAGGTGCTATGCACTTAAAATCGTTAAATTAGCTATGGGAGCAAAGCTGTATCAGCTCTCACTGGCACTGCAGTATTCTCAGACACAATATTGCTAGCTAAGACCATGGCTGTAGCCAGTGTGGGGGTCATTCACCTCCAGGGCCGCTGATCTGGTCCACCTGTCTTCAGAATTCAGACTATTAAATGTGTGACATTTCCAATTCCACTTTTAGAATGAGAGGGTTCTTTTAGAATAGGAAAGCTCTGGTTAGTAAAGTATTTGATATCCCAAGCACACACACATACACACACTGTTCTAAGCTTCATTCACTTGATCCACCCAACTCTACCTACTAAAATTCCTCTTTTAAAAAAAATAATCAGCACCAGCCTTATGATGGTTAAATGATCATTAAAACCCTCCTTTAGTTACTTTTACAGAACATGGTAGGGTGCTTAAAGGGGAAATAAAGGGGTAACTTAAGGAAGCAATTATTTATTTATGAAAGTGTTCATCATGAGTGGATAAAAGCGTCTGGACTTAAAAATAACTACTCTTTTTCAACTTACATTCTGAATGCCAACAATTCATAGACACTAAATCACACATAGACATTTGGGCTTAGTAAGAGGGTTATACAAGTATGTTAGAAATAAAGAAATCACTCATTTTAATGCATTTTAAAAGCCCCACCAGGAAATCCCATCTAATAAGAAAGGCTGGTCATAGCATACTTTCAACAGACAAATTCAGAAGAAGCAGACAAGCAGCAAAAACAACAGAGAGTCTTTTCTGTCATCTTAATGTCTAGATTTCTTACGGCATAAACTTTTTGAGATTGTAGTCCACTTTATTGGCTGCATAAAGTATTAACCTCTACTGGCAGATTTTACCCGCCCACACACACACGCATGCATGCACAGGGACATAGAAAAATGCAGCAAACAGGGGAGTTAGCAGGATCTGACATGCAAGAGGGGAACATTTGTTGAAGTGGGCTCTGCTCCATGAAGGTATATACCAAAATAAATCTGTTAATTCCTCTTTCAGGTGATGCAAAAATGTAAAATGTAAAGTGGCCCATTTGGGACAGCAGGTTCTAATGAAGGCACCATTTTATCAGTGAACAAGGGGGAGAAAAAGGAAGAAAAGAAATCCTCCAGCAAAAGAATGGGGTCAAAGCCAGGACCAACTGGAACATACAAAAGGAACGATAATACGAAATGGTAACTATACAGAATAAAACATCCTAGATGGAAAAAGAGAGTGATATATAAAACATATTTGAATATAAAATTACAAGGTCTAATGATAATTAGAGTGACATGTTATCAACAAACAATATGGGGATGTATTGTGAAGCATACAAAACAATATGTTGAATATTAGGATGAGATCTCAGAATAAATATCTGGTAATTTTACACTTGAATAGGTTTTATTTACTTATCTTACTATTCTTTTTAATCAAAGGTCCTGAATAGATTGAGATCCAACCCTCTTACAGGCAATCACTGCAGCTAAGTGTTCAGCAACTGCTAAGGTAGTTTTTCAACCCTCCTCTATGAGGAGAACCTGGATGGTCTTTTGAGTTGGTAAATTCACACGACCTATTAAGAGGGAGGATAAATACCTTTCTCTCAAATCAGGCCAGATTTCACACTCCAATAAAACATGTTCTAAGGACTCAAGTTGACCAGATCTACATTTACAAATTCTGTCCAAACATGCCTATGAATCTGCCCTCAAGTATGGTTGAGGGAAAAGGATTTAACCAAGCATATGTCTATATATCTAATAGCCAAGTTGTCCCCTCTGTGCGGATATCTGGGGTGCATAGAGGGCAAAGAGATTTTCCTGCACACTTGGGGGCACTCCCCAGGTGTACAGAAAAATCTGAAATGTATAAAAAATACTATACGGGGGTAATGTAAATCCCCCCAAAAGTAAAAGAGCATTTCCTGTGCATGTACAGAGAATGCCTTGGGGATCCTGCCTCCCTGCCATTGCTAGGAGAGTGGGGGAGAAGGCTTGGCAGCCCAGCTGCTGAGAGCTGCACAGACCTCACTGCCATTCCTGGTGGGGAGAAGGTTTGGCGGGCCGAGTGACTGGGAGTTGCGCAGGCCTCACCACCAGTGCTCTATTCATAGACAGGGCTCTTTTTGTAGAAAAAGCCCAGCAGGAACTCATTAGCATATTGGGCCACACAGCTGACAGCACAGCTCATTAGCCCATTAGGCCACACCCCCATGTTACCAGAAGTGCGGTTATCCAGCCACACCCACCTTTTGCTTGTTATTCTGTTTACCTTGTTTGTTGTCAAAACCCAGGGCTTTTTTGTAGCAGGAACTCCTTTGCATGTTAGGCCACACACCCCTAATGTGGCCAATCCTAATGAGTTTCTGCTGTTGGGTGTGGCCTAGTATGCTAATGAGTTCCTGCTGGGGGTGGCCAACTTGGGAGCCAGCCAGAACTCCGTTCCTGTGCGTTCCTGCCCAAAAATAGCCCTGGTGTCCATGCTTGTCTGCAGCTTTTCCACACTGGCCCACAGATGTTCCATGGATGCCCTCAGGGTGTCTCATTCCCCCTGCTGTTCCTCCATCTGCTGCCTCGCACTGGGCAATGTGGGCCCCAGATGTTGTGTAGAGCCATGCCTGAAGGTTGAGGGTTGTTCTGTTCAGAAAGAGTACATTGTTGTTAAATTCAGGAAGGCTGAGGAGCTCAAGAAAAAGGGGATTATGTACCAGGATATCTCTAGGCAATTCTTGCAGGTTTCCCAGGAAGACCTCAAGGTGGGCTCCCAGAATGCTTTCACAGCCCTGGTGCTCAGGAGAAGGAGTCAGGAAACATTAATGTCATGAGGGTGGAGACAGTGGCTTGATGAGGGTGGAGACAGTGGTTTGCTCAGAGGAGAGAATCACGTGTACTCTATGAAGTAGGTACATTGATATATTGTGGCAATTACTCAGAGCAGAAGTAGGTACAACTAACGTTAACTGGTTTCATGCATGTAACATTATAATCGCACTGTGGCTAACCATTCATGTTGATAGTTTAATTAAAAAGCTGAAAAAATATTCATCAAATTGGAAACACCAATGCCAGAGATTAGAGTACGCACCCAGCTTGCACAACCCATGGGGAGTCTGTAACAGCACCCCTTTGCACAGATTTCCCAAGGACCAAAACATAAGATCTAATGTTTAAAAGCCAGGGTTTGGGGCCTGTGTCCAAGACTCCTTGGGCTTTCACTTTTAAGGTGGATATGTTGCAGTGTTACTTTAAACCTGCCTCCCCGCCACCATGGATACTGTCAATGGAAGCCCCTATCTGTGATGTCCCTGGCCACACCCCATGATCTCTCGGACCACAGTATTTTTGAGGACATGATATTGCACGCCTCTGGTCCAGCCCCAACACCACCAGGGATACTGGACAGACTGCACCCTTGAAAGAGTGAAGCACCCTTTTAGCACAAAGGGTTCCTGGGGCCTTGATTTCTCCATCACCTCACTTACCATCAGTTGGCTCTGCGTTGGACTCTTCCCGTGGTTCAACAGGAACTGATGGCAATGAGGCTTCTTCCTGTGATGACTCTTCTACAATGCATAACAGAATAGCTTGTTTAACTTTTCATAAGCATCTCATCACTTCAGTGCTAATGCATAAGCAGTGCTACAACAACAGTAACACTGGCCAATAACAATGTTCCCTCTAAGCTGTGGAGTCTTGTGAGAAGAAATTCTACCCTGTGAGCTACTGGCATTGAAGTTGTGAGTAAGCGATTTGACAACTGCATAAATTTGTTTGCTCTGGAGACATCTTTCCTGAGCTAAAACAAAAATGTGTGAGCTGGAGGCTAAAAAACTGTGAGCTAGCTCACACTAACTCAGCTTAGAGGGAACACTGGCCAGTAACCAAAGCAGCATGCAATAGGGGGGATATCATGCCATGGACATTTTACTGTTAGCTTCTCTCTCTTTCCTGTTCAACCTTTACTCTGTGTAATCATTTCCAAGGTTTGTGGTCATCGCAAACCTGAAACAACATGTTCATACCGTCATAGTTGATCAATGGGTGAATGTCTACTTACCATGTTCTTCCTCCTCTGTTGGAGTTGTGGCCTGGACACCCACACTCCTGATTGGGCTCGTTCCTGCTGCCAAAATAAATGGAAGACCACATTAGAGCAATGCACTCCCATCTTTAAAAAGGGTTCCAGAGGAGATCCGGGAAATTACAGGCCAGTCAGTCTGACGTCGATACCGGGTAAATTGGTGGAAACCATTATTAAGGAAAGAATTAGTAGGCACATAGATGAACAAAACCTATTGAGGCAGACTCAACATGGGTTCTGTAAGGGAAGATCTTGTCTCACTAACCTATTAGTGTTCTTTGAGGGGGTGAACAAACATGTGGACAAGGGGGATCCAATAGATATTGTTTACCTTGACTTCCAGAAAGCTTTTGATAAAGTTCCTCATCAAAGGCTCATAAGTAAGCTCAAAAATCATGGGATAAAAGGACAAGTCCTTTTATGGATCAAAAACTGGCTAATTAATAGAAAACAGAGAGTGAGTATAAATGGGCAATTTTCCCAGTGGAGGGTGGTAAGCAGTGGGGTACCGCAGGGATCAGTACTTGGTCCACTGCTTTTTAACTTGTTCATTAATGATTTGGAGATGGGAGTAAGCAGTGAAGTGGCTAAATTTGCGGATGATACAAAGTTGTTCAAGGTGGTGAAAACCAGTGAGGATTGTGAGGCACTCCAAAGGGATCTGTCAAAGATGGGCAAGTGGGCGTCAACATGGCAAATGGGGTTCAATGTGGCCAAGTGCAAGGTGATGCACATTGGAGCCAAAAATCCTAAATATAAATACACATTGATGGGGTCTGAACTGGCAGAGACTGAGCAAGAGAGAGATCTTGGAGTTGTAGTGGATAACTCACTGAAAATGTCGAGACAGTGTGTGACTGCAATAAAGAAGGCCAATGCTATGCTGGGGATTATTAGGAAGGGTATTGAAAACAGATCAGCCAATATAATAATGCCCCTAGGAGAAACGACGACTGAGGGGTGACATGATTGAGGTTTATAAGATTATGCATGGGAAAGAGCAGGTAGAGAAAGAGGTACTTTTCTCCCTTTCTCACAATACAAGAACCCGTGGGCACTCCATGAAATTGCTGAGCGGTTGGGTTAGAACGGATAAAAGGAAGGACTTCTTCACCCAAAGAGTGATTAACACTTGGAATTCACTGCCACAGGAAGTGGTGGCAGCTACAAGCATGGACGGCTTCAAAAGGGAATTAGATAAGCATATGGAGCAGAGGTCCATCAGTGGCTATTAGCCACAAGGTATAGATTGGGACTCTGGGGCAAGTGATGCTCTGTCATCTTGGTGCTTGGGGGGGGGGTCAACAGTGGGAGGGCTTCTAATGTCCTGGCCCCACTGGTGGACCTCCTGATGGCACTGGTATTTCTGGCCACTGTGGGATACAGAGTGTTGGACTGGATGGGCCTTTGGCCTGATCCAACATTGGCATCTCTTATGTTCTTATGTTCTTATTGGCCAAGCTCATCCTTTCCCTTCTACCATCTGGCTGACAAAAGGAATACTGCAGCCCAAAGAAAGAGAGAGGGATATGAAGCATCCCACTAAAAGTGCTGCAGTTCCTAAATTTTCATGCTTGGAAACCAAAGCAGAATGCTTGGCTGCTAATCAGACCACATATCCCCAAATCATGTTAGCAGCGTTCCCTCTAAGCTGAGTTAGTGTCTGGTAGCTCACAGTTTTTTAGCCTCCAGCTCACAGATTTTTGTCTTAACTCAGGAAGGATGGCTCCAGAGAAAACTAATTTATGCAATAGTTCCCACAGCCTCCTGAGAAGGTTAAAACGTGGTGGTCTCTCAGATATTGGTGGGATGTCTTGCCACTGCTCTAGAGCCTGAAAGAAGTTTGCTTTCTCCCATTTGAATTTAGCTAGGCACTGGGAGCTTGTGCATGGGTGACCATCCTCTTCCAGCCTCTGAGCCACTTCCTCAAAAAGACTCAGCATCTCTATATGAGTGCTGGTCATTACCCTTCCTCCTGTCTCCTTCTCAAATGGAGTGTCAGTCAGTCAGGCAGGCAGGCATTTATTACAGCAACAAGCCATAGAATACACGTGCTTAAATATAACATTCATAACATTCATATAACTGAATTTAGGACAGTAAAATAAAACTCTATAAAAATACAGTTGAGTGTAATAAAGTAAAAGAAGAACATAAAACGGAGACTATTAGGTAACTATTATTATATATTTGATCATGTATTTCGGATGCAGTAGCATGCGACCCAAAATTTTGCCACACTTTCGGTAATTGTCCGATTCCCATCAATTAACAATCGGTTACACTGCTCAGCACCTGATTGTCCCACCATATCTGTTATAAGAGGAGTAATATATTTGTCACGGATCTAGTTATACCAGTTACATCTGAGCATCATGTGCTCAATAGTTTCTATCTCTCCTGAGCCACATCGACAAAGTCTATATTCAGTAGGGATCCTTTTGAATCTGCCCTCAAGCATCGCGGAGGGGAAAGCCTCACATCTGGCTAATGGGAAGGTTTCCCTAAACTTGTGAGTATCAAGCTGTGATAAATAGGACATGGGTTGCAAGAATGTTGGACTGGACGGGCCATTGGCCTGAACCAAACATGGCTTCTCTTATGTTCT
>NW_015166424.1:876597-927026 GCF_001447785.1 Gekko japonicus
GCTGTTGTTGAAGTTTTGGTGGGTGTAAACTGGGGGAGTCCAAGTACCTTACTCTATCATTAATATATAGATTAAACACAGAAGGGGCTAGTACGCAACCCTGCCTAACTCACCTATAGGTGTTAATAGGGTCCAATATATTTTCTTTCCTGTTAAACCTAACCTGCAAATGGGTGTTATCATGAAAAGCCCACAACAAAAAGAGGAGCCTTCTATCAATTGAGGAAGCTTCTAAGCCGGTCCACAAATTCAGCCTCGATATAGAATCAAAAGCCACTTTCAAGTCAACGAAAGCAGCAAAAAGCGAATTAGGACCTTTAGCAGCGTATTTTTCTATAAGATGTTGAATTGTAAGGCAGTGGTCTAAAGTGGATCTAAACTCTCTAAAACCAGCTTGCTCTGTCACAATCACATTTTCTTGGATCAGCCAATCCTCAAGCTTTACCAGAAGGTGTTTAGCATATAACTTGCTACATATATTTAAAAGGCTAATAGGCCGATAATTTGTGGGCTCTTCTCTTGTGCCCTTTTTGAATATGGGGACCAGTATTTGTGTATTCCACTCTGAGGGGATAAGGCCTGAAGAGTCTATAAAAGTGAAAAGGGCTGCAAGGAAGGGTGCCCACTAATCAATATTTTCTTTGAAAAATTCAGGTGGCAGTCCGTCAGACCCTGGAGCCTTAGCAGATTTTAATTGAACAATATAGGATTTAATTTCCTCTTAAGAAACTGGTGGCCAGGAAGGCAAGTCCTCAAAATCAGCAGTTGTCACTGGGGTTAAGGGAGAATCATTATACAATTGCTCAAAAAAAGTAACCCATTTGCAGGGCTGTATTGGGGGATCAGTCTGGGAGAATTCTTTTTTGTTTTTTATCAGTGACCAATCACCAAAAGAGGGAGGAGTTTTTGTGTTTGGCAGCCAAAATTAATTCTGCCCAAAGAGCTTTAGTGTATTTTTTTTCTTTTGTTGGATTAGGTGTTTGTAATCCCTTTTTTGTGACCAGAGTTCTTGTTGGATTAGAAATCTTTGGTCACCACTTGATTTTTTAAACTGATAGTAAATGGCAGAAAGCTCTTTTCTTTCTTTTTGGCAATCCACTTCAAACCAGGGTTTAGATTTCTTGTAAGATGTGGTGGAATGGCCTTTAGGTTCACATAGAATAGTTTTAAAATCCTGGGCAAATCTATTATAACATTTTGTTTGTTTGTTTGTTAGACTTTTACCCCACCCTCCCACCAAGGTCACTCTGTATGTTAAATTCCTGGTAAGTAATTTTGGAAATTTGGGAACCTTTAGCCTCAATTACTTTTCTGAGTTTTGCTTGCATCTGGGGAGACCATCTCACCCTACGACCTAATACCTGGGAACCTTCATGTAAAGGCTGAAGGGAAGTGGCTTGAAATAAAGAAGGAAACTTAAATTGGACGAAGAGGGGGAAGTGGTCACTATAAAAAAATGGAAGCACCTTAAAGTTAGTTATTAGAGGTAATACAGAAATGCATGCTAACGTATAATCAATAGTGCTAATCTTCCTTCTTTTTTTTGATTAATTTTTATTTGTTTTATCCATCACTTTTACATTCCATATTATTTAGCATCTTACAATTTTTCCTCCCCTTCCCTTCCCTCCCTCCTCCCTTCCCTATCATCGTGTAGTCCTTAGTCTTTTCTCTCCAGCCACGGGCACAAAGTCAAGATCTTCCACCGAATGTCTTCCCTTCCCTCCTTGGATATCCACTCCAGATAGGTCCTCCACCTTTCCCAAATTTCTGTGGATTTCCCTTCCCAGGGTGCCTCCTTGCACAGGACTGCCGCGATGTCAGACTGTATAAAATCAAACAGATAGCTGTGCCAGATTTCCACTGTCCACTTACTTTTATCCTTCCAGCCCCAAGCTATAGCTGCTTTCCCCACCAATATCATGGTCTTAACTAGGGCTTGGTAGCTGGATAATCTTCCAAGAAAGTACCATTTAAAATGTACAGACCCAACTTGTAGGCCATTTTGGCTAGATATAAACCTGCAACATCTGAAGTGGAATCCTTAAAACACCTAGGAAGAGGAGAAAATTTATAAGAGTTGTACGAGTCACTAAAAATTTTCTTATATTTAAATTCCAGACTTGGATCATCTAGGCCAAGGCGAGCATTAAAATCTCCAAGAAGTAAAACATTGGCCTCTGGATGCTCCGCTATTAGATTTACTATATAACTCTCTAGGGAGCTCTAGGGAGTGGTCAGCATCGAGCCAGTAGACTCCCCTGCGACCAGCCATGGTTGCCATGTGCTGTGCTCACTGCAGTGGACGGGCTGTTAGTGTGCATGCACAGATGAAAACGTATGCTCACGTGCGTTTAAACAGGAGCAATCGCTACTGTGCATGCACAAATGAAGGCATATGCTTTCGTGCACTTATTCAAAAAGGGAATAGAATGTGCCTCTGTGCACCGCCGTATATGTGACGCAGGTATTTTCCAAGCCAGACCTGGTAACTCTGTCAAAAACTGAATAGGGAGCTAAGTGTCCCGTCCCCCCCCCCCCCGAGATTCTGGAGGAAGTGGTTTACTCTTCATCTCTTCATCTGTACCTTTCCCCCATCATATGGAAACATTTGAAATCAGGAATGAACTCCTTGATAATATTGTGCAACTAAATGTACCGTGTATTAGCAGAATCTGACTGCAGATATGTTAGGGCTGTACATACGATGTGCCAATTCATCTGAAATTGTATGTGATGGAGGTAAAGTCATCCACAATAAAGTCATTATCTCGACATATTTAGTTTCCCCCATTTAAAGTATTTTTCTATTTTCTGCAGTCTGCTGATGGGATGAGTGAAACCGTTTGCCTAGGAAGATTGGTGGGGGAAGAAACAATGCCAGGAACCTTGGAATGTGCAAAATAGTTTATTTAAGGTGTCCAACAGTAATACCAATGGCAACATCCACACAGACAATATATACACAAAACAGTATGTACAATGGACAAAGCAACAACTGTTTTGGCACTGGAATTGAGCAACAATAATATGGAACAACTACTCACAGAAGGGAACCTGCCACAATTCATGCCAGATGTGGATATTTGTGCCTCGTGCAGAAGCCACCAATCAGTGCCTGCATCTCTGAAGCAACCAATGAGTGAGAGCTGCTCAGACCTCCTGCCCCTCTCTATGGTGAATTTTGTCCGCTTGCCTTGGTGGCAAGGGATAATCCCGGATGTCAGCTGTTTTCAGGCAGCCCTGGCACCCCACGGCCCTATACTACACGGATGTTGTGTAGTATGACACAAGCTGATATCACACAGACAGTGTTCTCCTCTTGAATGGGCAATTTGGCCCCCAAGCACCACCACCTAGCCTTCAGCCTTCAGCCTCCCCAAAGCCTGCTCCACCACATTGCGAGCATGGCTGTGGATTTTGTTGAAGGCTGTCTGTTCCTGAATAAGGGCCCCTGTGTATGGCTTGATCAGCCACCTTTTTTTTTTTTTTTGAGTCCCCCTAAGGGGAATTTTTTATTGGTTTTTTCACAAGACTACAAACTATAACTGAAAATATAGGAAGGGGAAACTACATCTAAGGAGAAAGAAAAGAAACCCACTAATAACTAAAACCCCAAGAGTGGGAGATCAATACATCAGCTTTTCTCAATGTTAATCTAAAATGCTAAAAATACATTGAACATAGTCGGTTATGGATCAGCCACCTTTTCATGGGAAATGCAGCATCTGTAATGATCAAAGGGTGGCACCACTATGCCCTCAATTGTTACAGCAGGGTTTCCTGGTACATAGACTCCTGTGTCCATCCTTTATGTACTGGGGAGCACCTGAAGACATGGCCGACATGATTCTATCCACTGTGTCCTATGTAGGCGTCTGTAAATCTCCCGCGGTGATCCACCACTCCTTGGGGAAGCACTGAGAAGAAGTGCTCTCAGTTGATGTACTCCCCTCCCTGATGTGCTGGGGCCCTGACTTCAGTATGGCAACCAACCGTCCATGGAACCCACACAGTGAGGGAAGCCCAGGGCTGCAAAGCCATTCATTACCTGATTGACAAAAAAGGTAACAGGATGAGCACAGCAATGCATTTTTCCCACCACCCTGAAAAAACACCTACTGGAATCAGTCACAAAGTATGCTTTGCAACCACCCCCCAGCCCAAAAACCAGGTAGTGGCTCTGGAAGCTCCTTCCTCAGCCCCAGCTTCACTAGGTTTAATGGAGGCTTTGGTATGCAGATGCTCACCCTTCCTGGTGGACCAAGGTAAACGGTTCTGCTGAGCAGCTCCAGTTCCATGGCAAGACACACCTCAAATACACGGCCAGCTACAGTCGACCTGGCAATCCCAAACGGGTGTCCAACGTTCTTGTAGCCCATGTTGTTGGCCAGCCACCACACAGTGATTGCCACGTGCTCCTCGGCTGACATCGGGTCCCTCACGGTGGTCTCCTGTTGCTCCAGCCTTGGCCTCAGAGACTCAACCAACCATGAAAAGGTTGCCCTGGTCTTTTGGAAGTTTTCAAGGCATTGTTCATTGTCCCAAATCCACAGGACAAAGGTGTGCCACCATCCATTTTGAGGGACGAGGTGTCAGCAAGCTGCCAAAATGTTCTTTTCCCTGTGCACATGCGCATACCTTCCTAGGCACAGATGCGCATACCTTTCCCCATGGCTAACTGCCGTTCTCCTGCAACTCGCACTGCGTATCTCTCAAGGCCGCTGGAGGAGTTGCTTAGATCATTGCTTTGGCTTTAGGCAGGCAGCGCCGTGGGAAGCTCGTACCTGTTTTGCTTTGGGTAGCAGTTAGTTCCCAAGCCGAATGGCGCGCGGGGGAACTATAGTAATTGGGTAACGCTCATATGAATGTACTATAACTGCTTTGCACATAGTTCACCCCGCATTCCTAACAGTGTTCTTGTCCATGCATCTCCAGCTTCAGTAAAGTAAAACCTTCTTGCAAGTGTGTGCTTCCATTGTTGCTGAGGGTCCTGACACGAGGTTACACCCACCAGCAAAGCAGGGGGGCCTCCTGTGCCAGCCGGATGAACTGTGCCCTGAGGAGGGAATGCCTGGACATGGACTGCAGAGCTAGACTTCTCTGGAAATCCAGGTAATGTTGGATTATGATAGCCCTCCTTCTAAAAATTACCTTCAACCTCTGCAGCTGATGCAGCAGGGTCAGCAAGCACAACTGGAAGGAGACCATGAGAAGCCCCAAAGGAAACCTCCGGGGATTCCTGACGGTCCATTTCCTCATACTCAGTGATCTGACAGGAGATAGACAGCCACCTGACTGGCAGACAAATGGATGCTCTGACACCTCCCTGGCAACCCGAAAAGAAGCAGGAAAGGGATTGGAGGATGAGAGGAAAATCCTTCTGGAGAGAGATCCGTAGTACAGCAAAGTACAGAACTTTGGTGTAAGGACTGTGCAGCTGTCAAAACAAAGCGGTGATTTGGTCAGTCATTTGTGCGCATGCACAGACATGGGTGTCAACTCAGGCAGGTTGAATAAATGCTTATGCCCATGTGCAAGTGGGGATTTTTTTAAAAAAAAGACCTCATGCACTGGTGAGAGTCTGGAAGGTAGACCGTGGGGTGAGCTTGCCTCACAGGGAGCTGTCTGATCAAGTCAATGTGGACAGGGGTCATTTCCTAAAAAAAGAGGTGCAGGAACTCATTAGCATAACTCATTTGCATAAGCCACACCCCCTGGCATCACCGGATGTGTGTCAGAAGGCAACACCCAACGCTCAGGCTCCACTGGACTGTTTTGGATTCCTAGCTTTGGGGGTCGGGGGAACGTGCAGCTCTGTCCTCACAGAGGAGGGAGAGCTTGTACCTGAATAAAACTTGGTCTTAAAGGTGCAACTGGACTGTTTTGGGCCGGGGGGGCGGGGGGGGGCTCTGCAGCTTACCTGGCTGCTTCTTGCTCTGACTGAGGGCTCCTGGGAACAGGGGGTGGGGCTTGTTGCATGTGCCCGCCCCCTGGGCTCTTTACTGCCGGAGCTCCGCTCCTGTGCGCTCCTGCAGGAAATGACCCCTGAATGTGGAATACTTAAATCCGGGTAAGATTTGATGCATGTCAACAGCGCGACAATCACGCCGTCTGATAACACCTAGCATTTTTAAACCTCTGAACTCTCTTCCCTGTTAGATGTCACCTATCTAGTTGGGGTGGGGGGAGCTTGACCATCCCGTTGTTTCTCACTAGACCTTTTTGTGTTTCTGAAGGGTAGCGGAGGTGGGCTGGAAAGCATTTGACTCCCCCCCCCTCTCTTGCCTGTTCTCTGCCAAGAGAGAAGAAACTTTTTTAAAACTACAGGTGAAGGTTTTGCTCAGTACAC
Source organism: Gekko japonicus (assembly GCF_001447785.1). Lineage (NCBI taxonomy): Eukaryota > Metazoa > Chordata > Lepidosauria > Squamata > Gekkonidae > Gekko > Gekko japonicus. The sequence continues at coordinate 882,950 of NW_015166424.1, forward strand.
GCCTCCAAAGGGAAAAAAAATGCATTTCTCCCCATCAAGAACGCAAAAACAAAACACCCCCCCCAAACCAATTTAAGCATCATCTATGAAAATGGTCTTAGTTAAGCCTCTTCAGCCAGAAGCAAAGACTCTTTCATTGTAAAGTCGATGCGTTAGTCATAAAAGTAATACATTACCTTTTATTAGGACCTCCTGAAAATCACAGCACAGGGTGTAAGTTTTCAAGTTCATTCCACAATGCTTTGGTTTTTGGGAATTTTTCTGTGGACCAACAAAGCTTCTCATGCAGTTAGTTAGAAAACAGCTATCTGCTTCCCCCTACAGGCCCTCAGAGGGAATGACATAATGCACTTTTGCTTTTCCCCCCCTCAGAATACTAGGGCCTATTACGCATGCACAGCTTAACACAGATTTTCAGAGTAGTCGAGTTGTGAAACTGGCAGTTCGCATTCTGTGCTTGCCTTGTGCACCATTCCTTTTTCTCTGTCTGTTTTTTTTTTAATTTGTTTCTGGATTGCATTGTATTTATTCTGCAGCCAAAACAAAAAAAACTGATTTTTCTGAATTAGGGCAGCGATAACACTTGCGACGTGATGGTGGGGCTGATTTTTTTTATTTTTTTGTTTGCTTTGCACAGTCACTCTGTCTCAGCTCAACGACTTGAAATTAATGGTATAAATTCCTGTCGAAGTCAGCAGCTACTCTATGTATAAAAGGGCAAATGAGAATGCCTTGACTGAACTCTCCCTTTCTTCAAGTCAGCCACTAGACACCACAAACATCCCCCTCATCATTCTCCTAGGAAGATGGTACCAAGATAATAATGCGCACACACTCACACTCACAACCCGCTCGCTTTCTAAAGAGTCTGCCTTGAAGTTTTTAAAGGGCAGACTCTGGCTCCCCCAAGAAGAAATACAAGGAAAGGGGGGAGATAAGGGAGATTCTGGAAGCAAAAGGTTTGCAGTACTCCGATCCTGTGCACCTTGACACAGAAGTAAGACCTAAGTTCAGTGGCTCTTGTACCCCAAAATAAATGTGCATAGGATTGGCACATTACACTGGGAATTGGGTCCTGGGGATTTACACTTTTGATTAGCGTTTTATCGCTAGTCTCATCCTGCTAATTTTTTTAAAAATTAAAACTACGGGGGGGGGGGATTAAAAATGGTGATTGTATGTGTAATGTATCCAGTTCTGACCGTGTAGCCGACTGGGGCGCCACGCGGTCAAGCGCAACTGTCGAGCTTTGCTTCAGGAAACAATGGACTAAGTGGATCCTAGCCTGCACCTATCCGAGGGCTAGGTTCCTGGCTGAGAACTCTCGGCCACTGTAAATAGCCTATTGCGGTGTGGGGGTGTTTTGGGTGGTGGTTTCACGAGGGATATAAGCTGGGCTATGAGCCGGCTAAAGTTGTCTTGTTCCTCACGAATAAAAGTACGTTAGCTGAAATCACGCGTCTGTCTGCGTACTTTTCAGTATGGTAATAAATGAGGGGTGGTGGTAGAAGGTGGTTGAATGGGTGGAACAACTTTGATGTGGGCAGGGAAGTAGGTGTCAAGGGGCAGCAAAGGGTTGGGGGGGGATCTGATTAAATGATTATGCTCTTCTTGGATATGCTTCGACTTGGAAGCAAAAAAAAAAATTGCCACAAAAGTGCTCTTAGGAAACATGGGGGGGGGAGTGAGCAGAAAGTGAAGCGAGCACTTAAGGGAGGAAAACGAATACAGAAAGGAAAAATACCCTGATGAACGTGTACACTGAAAGCGACTGAAAACACACACATGCGTAAAAGGCCTAAGACAGCATGACTACAGACAATTATCTTTCTGAACTTAACATTCTTTCCGAAGACCCCTAATGCTTTTTCTTCCTCATTACACTATTGGTCAGGACCCATTTCTAGGTATAAAGCTCTATAGAAATAATAAATGTTACTGTGTTGTTGCTGCTGCTGCTGCTGCTGCTGCTGCTGCTGCTGCTATGATTTCAGTTGTAAATTCAGAAATGCTGTGAATGTAATTCACGAGATCAGGTTGTTATGGGAGTAAGCAGGGAAACTCCCTCAGACCAAGGTGCGGGAAATGGACTTCCCCCCCTCCTGCTTCCCCATAGCATAATGGTGTATCCATGCATGTCTTGGAGGATTGGCTACATTAGGGGTGTGTCGCTTAATATGCAAATGAGTACCTGCTACAAAATAATTTGTCTGTGTTCTCCTGCCTCATCAGAGGAAAATGCCAGCAGCATTCAACTAGTATCTCCCCTCCCTCATCAATAATTTTATTGATCGCATTTTTAAAAAATGCTCTACATGCATGGCAGGCTGGCTGCCTCCAAGACGGCTGGCCACGTACTCGTTGCCATCCCCCTGCTGCCTCCTGAAGCCATGGGTGGGTTGGGTGTGTGTGTCCTGCTGAGATCTCCTGTGTAGCTGGAGGGGGGGGAGGACTGTGTGCTGGTGATGCCCCGGTAACTGAAGCATGGGGGGGCGCGCGTTGTTCTACAGCGTCTCCTTCTCCTTACTTGTGGTCTCGGCTTTCTGGTGGCAGTCTCCCCAACTGCTTGTAGATGCGGAATGCATACAGAATACACAAATAAATAAACCGGAGGGGACAAAAAACAGTGCAGAGGGAATAAGAACATAAGAACATAAGAGACACCAATGTTGGATCAGGCCAAAGGCCCATCCAGTCCAACACTCTGTCACACAGTGGCCAAAAATACCAGGTGCCATCAGGAGGTCCACCAGTGGGGCCAGGACATTAGAAGCCCTCCCACTGTTGACCCCCCCCCAAGCACCAAGAATACAGAGCATCACTTGCCCCAGAGTCCCTATCTATACCTTGTGGCCAATAGCCACTGATGGACCTCTGCTCCATATGCTTATCTAATTCCCTTTTGAAGCCGTCCATGCTTGTAGCCGCCACCACCTCCTGTGGCAGTGAATTCCATGTGTTAATCACTCTTTGGGTGAAGAAGTACTTCCTTTTATCCGTTCTAACCCGACCGCTCAGCAATTTCATGGAGTGCCCACGAGTGCATGCAACCGCGAAGTCAACCCTTAAGGCTTGACTCCACGGATTCTCCGGAGCAAGCTGTCAGTACAGACTCTCCCAAAGAGTGTGAGAGAGGTAGGGGGAGAAGGGAGAAAGCAAAGGTGTGAGGAATGGAATAACCATCCAGCAAGTTTCTCGCAGGTCTTCACTTGTAATTATACTTTCAGGTAGAATTAATGCCGTATCATAGCCAGCCATATTTTGAATACATATTTTGTGTCACTATCCTATTTTAAAATTTTATGCGAGACTATATAAATGCCATTCATATGCTGTTCTTGGAAATGGATAGTTACAGGCAGTGAATACCTATTAACAACCAGTGAAACAAGAGAAACAATAGTGAAAAGGTCTGCTTTGGAGGGTTGTGCTGCTAAGTGGTCAGATCAGATACATGTACTGGGCAGATAATTTAGTGACTAAACCTACTTGAAATAGAGAGGGTTAAACCAGTAGTCTACCCTCACTATATGGGTGTTCTTTGGAAAGGGGTTTTAGTTAGATGTTCTATGGCAGAAATCACCTTCTCTGTTTCTAAAATGAGATGAGCATTTTCTTCTCCAATAATGTAATGTCTTTCTTAATACTCTCTGTTTTGCATGTAAGCCTTTTAAAATCACAAAATATGTGTCCATCTGAATAATAGTTGTACCTCTAGCACCATCTAGTGGATTTTATTCCCTTTTTTAAAGGCATGATGTTTTTACTTCTGAATACTTCAGACAGTTTGTACCCAGTTTAGTAGCCCTGGCATACTTTTTCAGTATTTCTCAATCTGGTGAGGACCTTTGACTCATTCCTTCATTATAGATCCCTGTAAATTAAGAATAAAGAGTCTAATAAATATGATACAACAGGGCAGCAGGCAAAAAGGGGTTGATGACCACCTGGATTGGCTGTTTTATTAGTGCATTGTACTAATTTAATCATGTTGATTTTATTTTATCTGTTTTAATGCTGTTAATCGCCCAGAGCATGCTTGTGGGGTTGGGTGATTCAGAAATCTAAATAACAACAACAACAACAATATCCAATTGTTTAAAGATAATACTTCAGTGATGCCAAACTGAAGATCAGTTCAAGTCTAAATGCAGACCATTTCCCATACAAATCCACTATACTTTGAAGGTTTAGGGGTTCTGACATATTCATGGACATCCCCCAGCAGCAAGGGCTTTCTCATTAATATTGATGGTAACCTAAAAGCTTTATTACATTAGGGACTTTATTTTCAAGTGATTTTTTCTGTTACACAAATATATACATGCACTGGATTGTGATTGCTGTACAATTCACCTGTCTTTGTCGATTATGGTGATAAAACATTTGTTTTCTGTTACCCACTATATATCGCTTTTGTGGCACTGATTTACCGTTTTGTGCTATCTATATTATGCAAAAAAACTGAAAGAGACTTTAATTTCAATGGGGAAAATGTAGTGTAAAGGGAGAAAAAAATGTGGCATATGTTTCTTATGAGAAAGAAACAAAATCCAAATAAAGGTATGAATTGAACCAGACAGGTTTCAAAACTGGGTTTCATCCTAACAGATTGGCCACTTCTAAACCTAAAATCATTTTTGAAATAAAAAGGAATTATGAGGATAAAAGAGAGGGGAGGTTGGAGCCTAATCTTTGTTTAAAAATTTAATTCAGTACTATTATGATGATAAGTTATAATGCATGAACTAATTCACATATTTGCAAATTAATAATGGATTTAAGAATCTGAAAAATTCTGAAATTACTGTGCTTTCACCATCAATGCACTGTAAGATTCATGGATCAGTTAGGCAGGGCTCTTTTTGTAGCAGGAACTACTTTACATATTAGGTGACACACCCCTAATGTAGCCAATCCTCCAAGAGCTTACAGAGCTCTTCTTACAGGGGCTACTGTAAGCTCTTGGAGGATTGGCTACATTAGGGGTGTGTCACCTAGTATGCAAAGGAGTTCCTGCTACAAAAAGAGCCCTGGTAGAGGAGAGATATACCCTTTGTCCAACACCAGCTTGTTCTGTGCCCCAATACGAGCAAGAGTTGTTTTGCTCTGTGCTTCGAAGTAATGGAGCAACAGGACATCTGCGGGCAGGGTTGGGTCTACAGTCAAGTACTGCCCAGCCAATAAGGAGTGGATGTTACAATTAATTCTGCCTCAGAGCTCCAAAACTTCTACTATGGCTGTTGCCTCAACCTTCCACCTTGTGACAGTCAGTGTGGAATGTGCTGGTCATAGCAGGATCTAGCAGGAAAAATGTTTTGTGCTTTTAGGGTTGCCAGACCCCCAGTTGGGGTCTGTTTTGGGGGGCTCCAAATCTCTGCCAGCCAGTTGGCTGGCAGGGGTAGCCCCACCCCCATCAGCCCCCCCTCCCACGTTGATGTCATTGGTGTGATGGCACCACACATAAGTTGTGCAGCGAGGGCTCCCTCTAAGCTGTGGGGTCTTGTGAGCAAAAATTCTACTTTGTGAGCTACTGGCATTAAAGTTGTGAGCGAGTGATTTGGCTACTGCATAAATCAGTTTGCTCTGGAGCCATCCTTCTTGAGCAAAGACAAAAAAGTGTGAGCTGGAGGCCAAAAAACTGAGAGCTAGCTCACACTAACTCACGTTAGCGGAAACACTGGCGGTGATGCTCTGGTATTTTAGCCAAAATGCTAGCGTGGCATTGCATGAGTTGCCCGGTGTAATGATGTCACTTCTGCGTGATGTCAGCATGCAGTGACAGAGCCCCACCCTCCTCACTACTGGAAGGCTCCCTCCCACCCCCTGCCAGCCAGGTAAGTAGACCTGGCAACCCTATGTGCCTTCCTCAAATTGGCAGGACATTGTTGACCTGTTCTGTAGGGACTGATTAGTCTCTAACTAGGAATGTCAGGAACATCATTGCTTGTTAGGGCATAGGTAGGGGCAAATTGCCAAGCATCCTGAGACATCTGTGAATGAAAGGAGGTTTTCCCTAGCCAACCAATTGCACCCATATGTGTAGGAAAGGAGCTCTAAAAATAAAATATAAGAACATAACAAGAGCCCTGCTAGATCAGACCAGTGGTCCATCTAGTTCACATCCTGTCTCACACAGAGGCCAACCAGTTCCTCTGGAGGGCCAACAACAGGCATAGAAGCTAAGGCACTGGGATTCAGAGGTTGATTGCCTCTGAACATGGAGGTTCCCTTTAGTTACCATGGCTTTTGTTGTTCAGTCACACAGTCAAGTCCGACTCTTCGCGACCCCATGGACCAGATCACGCCAGGTCTTCCTGTCTTCCGCCATCCTCTAAAGTTTGCTCAATTTCATGTTTGTTGCATCTATGACACTGTCTAACCATTTCATCCTTTGCCGTCCCCGTCTTCTTTGACCGTCAATCTTTCCCAACATCAGGGTCTTCTCCAGTGAGTGCTCCCTTCTCATTTGGTGGCCAAAGTATTTGAGCTTCCGTTTCATTATCTGGCCTTCCAGGGAACAGTCAGGGTTGATTTCTTTTAGGATTGACTGATTTGATCTTCTTGCAGTCCAAGGGACTCTCAAGAGTCTTCTCCAGCACCATAGTTCAAAAGAATCTATTCTTCTGTGCTCAGCCTTCCTTATAGTCCAACTCTCGCAGCCATACATGACTACTGGGAATACCATTGCTTGGACCATGCGTATTTTTGTTGGCAGGGTGATGTCTCTACTTTTTATCATGCTGTTTAGGTTCGCCATCACTTTCCTCCCAAGGAGCAGGCATCTTTTAATTTCATGGCTGCTGTCACAGTCTGCGGTGATCTGGGATCCCAGGAACGTGAAGTCTGTCACTACTTCCACGACTTCCCCTTCTATTTGCCAAGGAGTGATGGGGCCGGATGCCATGATCTTAGTTTTTTTGATGTTGAGCTTCAAGCCCACTTTTGCGCTCTCCTCTTTTACCCTGAGCAAGAGGCTCTTTAGGTCCTCTTCACTTTCTGCCATTAGAGTGGTATCGTCTGCATATCTGAGGTTGTTGATCTTTTCCCCAGCAATCTTAATTCCCGCTTGTGATTCATCCAGGCCAGCATTTCGCATGATGTACTCTGCATATATATTAAATAAGCAAGGCGACAATATACATCCTTGTCGTACTCCTTTTCCTATGCTAAACCAATCAGTTGTTCCATATCCGGTTCTAACTGTCGCTTCTTGGCCCTTATACAGGTTTCTCAAGAGACATGTGAGGTGGTCTGGTACTCCCATCTCTTTAAGGACCTGCCATAGTTTGTTGTGATCCACACAGTCAAAAGCTTTAGCATAGTCAATGAAGCAGAAGTAGATATTTTTCTGGTACTCTCTTGCTTTCTCCATAATCCAGCGAATGTTGGCAATTTGATCTCTAGTTCCTCTACCTCTTCGAAACCCAGCTTGTACTTCTGGCAGTTCTCTATCCACGTACTGTTGAAGCCTAGCTTGTAGGATCTTGAGCATGACCTTGCTAGCGTGTGATATGAGTGCAATTGTGCGATAGTTTGAACATTCCTTGGCATTGCCCTTCTTTGGGATTGGAATGTATACTGACCTTTTCCAATCCTGTGGCCACTGTTGCGTTTTCCAAATTTGCTGGCAAATGGAGTGCAGCACTTTAACAGCATCATCTTCTAAGACTTTGAATAGCTCAGCTGGAATACCATCACCTCCACTAGCTTTGTTGTTAGCAATGCTTTCTAAGGCCCATTTAACTTCACATTCCAGGATGTCTGGCTCGAGGTCAGTGATTATACCGTCGTGGTTGTCAAGGACATCGAGGTCTTTCTTGTATAGTTCTTCTGTGTATTCTTGCCATCTTTTCCTAATCTCTTCTGCTTCTGTTAGGTCCCTACCGTTTTTGTCCTTTATCATGGCCAGCTTTGCATGGAACGCTCCCTTGATTTCTCCAACTTTCTTGAAGAGATCTCTAGTCCTTCCCATTCTATTGTTTTCTTCTATTACTTTGCACTGTTCATTCAGGAAGGCCTCCTTATCTCTCCTTGCTGTTCTCTGGAAATCTGCGTTCAGTTGGGTAAATCTTTCCTTTTCGCCTTTGCCTTTCGCTTTCCTTCTTTCCTCTGCTATTTGTAAAGCCTCATCAGAAAGCCACTTTGCTTTCTTACATTTCTTTTTCTTTGGGATGGTGGTGATTGCTGCCTCCTGTACGATGTCACGAACCTCTGTCCATAGTTCTTCAGGCACTCTATCTATCAAATCCAGACCCTTGAATCTATTCTTCACCTCTACTGTATATTCATCAGGGATGCGATCTAGGTCAAACCTGAATGGCCTCGTGGTTTTCCCAATTTTCTTCAGTTTAAGTCTGAATTTTGCAATGAGTAGCTCATGATCTGAACCACAGTCAGCTCCAGGTCTTGTTTTTACTGACTGGATAGAGCTTCTCCATCTTTGACTGCAAATTATATAGTCAATCTGATTTCGGTGTTGCCCATCTGGTGATGTCCATGTGTAGAGTCGCCTCTTAGGTTGTTGGAAAAGGGTGTTCGCTATGACCAGTGTGTTCTCTTGACAAAACTCTGTTAACCTTTGCCCTGCTTCATTTTGCTTTCCAAGGCCAAACTTGTCTGTTATTCCAGTTACCTTTTGACTTCCTACTTTAGCATTCCAGTCCCCTATGATGATGAGGACATCATTTTTTGGTGTTAGTTCTAGGAGGTGTTGTAGGTCTTCATAGAACCGGTCCACTTCAGCCTCTTCTGCATCAGTGGTTGGGGCATAGACTTGGATTACTGTGATGTTGAATGGTTTGCCTTGGAATCGGACAGAAATCATTCTGTCATTTTTGAGATTGTATCCCAGTACTGCCTTTTGCACTCTCTTGTTGACTATAAAGGCCACACCATTTTTTCTACGAGATTCCTGGCCACAGTAGTAGATATAATGGTCTTCTGAGTTAAATTCGCCCATTCCTGTCCACTTTAGTTCACTGATTCCTAGGATATCGATGTTCAGTCTTGCCATCTCATTTTTGACCACGTCAAGCTTACCTTGATTCATAGATCTTACATTCCAGGTTCCTATGTAGTATTGTTCTTTGCAGCATTGGACTTTCCTTTCACCATCAGACACATCCACAACTGAGCGTCCTTTCGGCTTTGGCCCAGCCGCTTCACTCTTTCTGGGGTTACTTGTACTTGTCCTCTGCTCTTCCTCAGTAGCATATTGGACACCTTCCGACCTGAGGGGCTCATCTTCCGGCGTCATATCTTTTAGCCTTTTGATACTGTCCATGGGGTTTTCTTGGCAAAAATACTGGAGTGGGTTGCCATTTCCTTCTCCAGGTGGATCACGCTTGGTCTGAGTTCTCTGCTGTGGCCTGTCCGTCTTGGGTGGCCCTTCACGGCATAGCCCACAGCTTCATTGAACTGCGCAAGCCCCCTCGCCACGACAAGGCAGTGATCCATGAGGGGGAAAATTGGCCATAATGAGTACCAAATAACCAAAAGGTTAGATTTATGTTTTAGTCAGAGTCTTGATGTAGAAATCTGAAAACTTACACTACACAGGAACAGGTATATCCTTAAGCCAAATAGATATTTACCAGCTAGCAAATATGAGTTGTAATTGTCTGCATATGCACCCACGTTTTGCAACTGGGGAATGTTACTGTTTTAGTTATGAATATTGCTGAAGTCTGAGTTCTATCTTCCAGCTACTTACAACTTATTTACCTAGTATTGTTCAATGCTCCACAGCAAATCAAAGCAACAGGTGGAGAACTGTCTGTTTCTATTCTTCTAGTCTTTGAACCTTTGTGGTATGGATTATGTTAGATATTTATAAAATGTCACAGCATTCTGTAGGAGGCATTGCCCCCCCCCCCCACCCTTCAGGCTTTGCCCCCCATAATGCAGGAGAAGCGGCTTGAACGAGACAGTCTTGTACAATCAAAACAGCATGCTTTGTGGAAAATAAAAACATGATTAGATGACCGCTGTGTGTCTATTTTGCTTCTTTAAGAGCTACCAACATTTCACTGTGGGGAAGAGTAGTGGATGTGACGTGGTTTAGGTCAAATATAGTTCACATTCCACTGTTAGGTCAGTGTTGCTTTTTTAATATGTCTGTATCCTGTTTGTGGTTTTGTTTTCTTTTTTAAAAAATGTATTATGTTGGTCCAATTCCCCTTCTCCATTCCTCCCTCCAAGCATACTGTTACACTTCTTGTTCTTTCTCATAAAAAGTTCATTTCATAAAGGCTTACTCATGCAGTCTTCTTTGGAAGTCATTTCATTAATTTCTTGAAGAACATGCATTTGTTGTTCAGTCGCATACATGCATGCAAACTTCTCCCACTCCCGAGAAGTTTAAATTGTTGAGATGACTTCATTCTGAGACACAGTGGCTAAGATTTAAAAAAAAAAAAAAAAAAACTTGAACCCACTGTTGCAGTATCTGAATAGACTGTCCAGTGAGGAAAACTGCAACCTACTGTAGATGGCTTTATTACAGAGGGCAGTTAGTTGTTAAATAACAAATAATGGCAGTGCCTTGTTTTTGCTGTCAATGTCAGTGTTAAGATTCTCAACTTTCATGTGAAAAAACCAAGGTTCTTGCCCATATGGTTGAAAAAGAAGCATAGAAATGTGTTAGAAGTGTCTGCTGAGGGCTCAGAGAGCTGGGTAGGGTTTTCAGCTGTTGTAGGGTATGCCTTTGATTCCTTGTTCTTCAGTCCCTGACTTTGTTCAGTTTCCAATACTCTTGCAGTTGTGTCCCAGAAAATGAGAGGGGTATTATAAAAAACACCAAAAATAATTAAGCTACCAAAAGTGGTCGATTTCTTTGGGGGTGTGTGTTAAGTTTAATCACGTTGCTTCCAACTTATGCCGACCCTATGGATTAATGTTCTCCAAGACATCCTGTCATTATCAGACTTGCTCAGGTCTTGCAAACTGAGGGCTGTGGCTTCCATTACAGAGTCAATCAATCTATCTCATGTTGGTTCTTCCTGCTGCCTTCAACTCTTCCTGGTATTATTGTTTTCTTATTTCATTATTGAATTCAGACTTGATATGATCTAGAACCCCCTTATTTGTCTTTTTAGTGATCCACGGTATCTGTAAAATTCTCCTACAGTTTATGTACTTCTGATTTTTCCGGTTCTGCAATCTCTGCCCTAGCTGCAAGCTCCTCTCTTTGATCTCCATTTTCATCATCTTCTTCTTCATCATCATCTTCTTCTCTATCTCTCTGCCATCCCAGGTCTACTCCCTCTTTTTCCAAAAAATTTTCCAGTTTAAAAACGGAATCTATTCTAAATCTTCGGGTTTTATAAGTGAATAGAACACCTTCAGGTACCAGCCATCTATATTGTATTTGGTTTTTTCTCAACAGTTCTGTGAGTATGTCATAGTATCTTCGCTTCTCTCTTACCCTCCAGGGTATTTCTTTAAGTATTTTTACCTCCGCTTCCAAAATTGTTAGTTTTTTATCGCTTGCGGCATGGAGAATCTGGTCTCTAATTTTTTTCTTATGAAATTTTACATGTACTTCTCTTGGTAGTCTGTGTTTCCTAGTGTAGTTAGAATTTTTCCGTTGTATTGTTTCCATGTCTTCGAAAATCTCTTTTCCATTTTCAAACTCAAATTGTTCTACCAGATTCTTGAATAGCTCAGCTGGAATACCATCACCTCCACTAGCTTTGTTGTTAATAATGCTTTCTAAGGCCCATTTAACTTCACATTGCAGGATGTCTGGCTCGAGGTCAGTGATTATACCGTTGTGGTTGTCAAGGACATCGAGGTCTTTCTTGTATATTCTTGCCATCTTTTCCTAATCTCTTCTGCTTCTGTTAGGTCCCTACCATTTTTGTCCTTTATCACGGCCAGCTTTGCATGAAACGCTCCCTTGATTTCTCCAATTTTCTTGAAGAGATCTCTAGTCCTTCCCATTGTATTGTTTTCCTCTATTACTTTGCACTGTTCATTAAGGAAGGCCTCCTTATCTCTCCTTGCTGTTCTCTGGAAATCTGCATTCAGTTGGGTAAATCTTAGACCTGAATGTATCGAATCCCCTTTTAAAGCTGTCTATGCCTTTGGCTGTCATTACATCCCCTGAAAGTGAATTCCACATTTTAATCACTCTCTGTGTAAAGTGTATTTCCTTTTGTCTGACCAGAATCTACTGCCCTTCAATTTCATTGGATGCTTTTCAGTTCTAATATTTTGGGAGAGGGAAAAAAAATTATCTTTGACAACTCCCTTGACCCCACACATAATTCTATAAATCTGTATTATTAGTTGTTGTAGATTTTCTGGGCTGTATGGCCGTGGTCTTGGCATTGTTGGACCTGATGTTTTGCCAGCAGCTGTGACTGGCATCCTCAGAGGTATAACACGAAAAGATGGAGTACTCTCTATGTCAAGGTTAGAAAAAAATGGTAGACAAGTAATTTATATCTACTCAGGAAGGTGGGCTGAGTCATTATTTTGTAGGAGTTCCCCAGGCTGTGACAAGCTTTCGACAACATAATCTCTATTATGCCCCCCTTCCTTAGTCATCTCTTTTCTAAACTGAAAAGTCCCAGTCTCTTCAGTCTTTCCTAATAGGGAAGGTGTTCCAACACCCTAATCATCTTGGTTGCCCTCTTCTGTACTTTTGCCAGCTCTGTGATGTCCTTTTTGAGATACAGTGACCAGATCTGTACACAGTTTTCCAAATGAAACCTCACCCTATCTATACAGGGACACTATAATATCAGCTGTTTTGTTTTCAATCCCTTTCCTAATAATCCCTAATGCAGAGTTTGCCTTTTTCACCATTGCAGCACACTGGGTTGACACTCTTCATTGAGCTATCCACGACAACCCCAAGATCTTTTCCCCTCTCAGTCTCAGTCAGTTCAGACCCCATAAGCCTATACCTGAAGTTGGATTTTTATGTCCCAGTGTGCATAATCTTACACTTCATTTACCAAATTGTCACTCACTCACCAAATCTGTGGAGCTCTTCACTTTCATCCTTGGTTTTCATCATCCTGAATAATTTTGTGTCATCTGCAAACTTAGCCACTACACTATTCACCCCTAGTTCCAGATCATTTATGAACAAATTAAATAGCACTGGCCCCAATACTTATTTTTCTCCATTATTTCTTTCCATTTATTCCTACTTTTTGCTTCCTGTCATTTAACCAATTTTGAATCCGTAAGAGAACCCATTCTCTTATCCCATGACTGCTAAGTAGGGATGGGCATGAAGTGGGGAAATGGTGGTTCATGGTTTGTTTGGTTACATGAAATACAAACTTTCATGAACTTTCCCCATTCCCTGAACCTGTTCCTGGTTTGTTTGGGTTGTGAGTTTGGGAGGTGGTAGAACAGCCCCCCTCATGACTTAGAGACACCAAACTCACAGGGAGGCTTCAGCAGGCTCTCCTCCACCTTTGCTCCAAGTTTGGCAAAGATTGGATTTGGGATGTCTGAGTTATAGCCCCCCAAAGCGGGTGCGCCCAGGAATGCTCAGCTGTAGCCTCCCCTTAAATCAGCCACACAGCAAGCAATTCTTCCTAACTCACTCTCACATGATGACTAACTTCTCTCTCTTCCTGCTGCAAAGTGAAAGTAGCTCAGTCAGGGTGTGGTATATATACAACCTGCTTCCATAGAGCAGAATGGTTGGCTCCCAGAGCTGCCAATCAAGCTATGGAAAACTACTATGGGTGTTTCTAGGGCTCTCCACAAGTCCACCCCCAGCATTGTCTACTACCCTGTTTCCCCGAAAATAAGACCTACCCCAAAAATAAGCCCTAGCAGGATTTCTATGCATTTGTGGTATAAGCCCTAGTGTGTCTTCTTGAGAAAAAATAAATATAAGATAGTGTCTTATTTTCGGGGAAACACGGTAGGAATTGATTGGAGAATGAACCACTCTAACGAACCACATGAACCTCCATGGGAAAAGGTGGTTTGTTTTTGGATTCGGGAATGATGTGCCCAAGCGAACCATGAACTGGCCTGGTTTGTGCTTGAACCACAGTTGGTTTGTCAGTTCGTGTCCATCTCTACTGTTAAGTTTACTCAGGAGTCTTTGGTGAGGAACCTTGTCAAAAGCCTTTTGAAAGTCCAAGTACATAATGTCACCTTTGTCTATATGCTTGTTCACTTTCTCAAAGAAGTACTAAAGGTTGGTTAGGCAAGACTTCCCTTTGCAGAAGCCTTGCTGATTTTCCCTGAGAAGGCTTTGTTCCTCTATGTGCCTAATAACTCTATCAGTTTCTACTAATTTCCTAATGGCTGACTGGCCTGTAATTTCCTGGCTCCCTTTTGGGACCTCCTCCTCCTTCCTTTTTTTAAATATCAGTGTAACATCAGGAGCTGCGGTGGCTCAAGTGGTTAAGACGCTGAACTGCAGGCTGTGGAAGGTCAGTAGTTCAGCAGTTTGAGACCCGGGTGCCGCATGATGGAGTGAGCTCCCATCTTCTAGTTCCAGCTCCTGCCAACCTAGCAGTTCGAAAGCAAGACATTGCAAGTAGGTAAATAGGGACAACTTCGGTGGGAAGGTGACAGCATTCCGTGAGCCTTGGTGTTTAGTCATGCCGGCCACATGACCACGGAAACGTCTTCGGACAGTGCTGGCTCTTCGGCTTGGAAACGGAGATGAGCACCGCAACCCTAAAGTCGGATTCGACTGGCTTTGGAGCAAGGGAACCTTTACCTTTACCTTTTAACATTTGCTACTCTTCAGACTTCTGGTCCAGCAACTGAATGTAGTGATAGGTTACATATACTGGTTGGTAGGCCAACTATCTTGCATTTGAGTTTTCTAAGAATTCTTGGGCATATGCCATCAGGATCCAGAGACTTATTGGTTTTCAATTTACCCAAAAGGTCTGGAACTTCATCCCTTGTCATCTCAATGTGACTCAATGCTTCAGACTCTGATTGTGAAAATTGTTTGTCTTGATGCTTTTAGCAACCTGCTCCTCAAATTCTCTTTATGCATGTCTTATGATTGACCTACATTTCTGTGGTCCCGTCTCTTCAATTCATTGGGGCAAACCTTCCCCTTTTAAAAATAAGTCTCTTTACTTCTTATAGCTTCCTTGACTTGCATTGCTAACTGTGCCGGCATTCTTTTAGACTTGGCAGTGCTTTTCCTAGCCTGTGGAATGCATTCTATCTGACCTTCAATTAAGATGGTTTGAAATTGCTTCCAAGAAACCTCTAGGGATTTGAATCTCTTGTGTTTCCCTTTCAGCTCCCTTTGAACTATTCCCCTCTTTTTTGTGAAGTTCTCGCTTTGTCTTGTGCAGATGAGCTGAAATGTTAACTGCCGAATGGCATGCAGGGTACCTCACAATACAAGTATAGACATGATTTAGGGCTACCAACTCTGAGTTGAGAATTACCTGGAGACTTGAAGGGCTGGGTTTCGGGAGGGGGGGGGACCTCAGTGGGGCATACTGTGATACTGTCTACCCTCCAAAGCAGCCTGTTTCTCCAGAGGAACCAATCTCTGTTGCTTGGAGATCTCTGGGCCCCACCTGGAGGATGGAAACCATAACAGGATAGAGGGGGGAAAAGCCCACTGTGACTCTGGCTGACTTTGGAGTATAGTTGATCTCATGCATTGGTGTCTGGTGTTTTCATTCCAGCTGTGGCGGTGAGGTCTGATCTTGCAGTAAAAAAGGTAAAGGTTCCCTTGCTCGAAAGCCAGTCGAATCCGACTCTAGGGTTGCGGTGCTCATCTCCGTTTCAAAGCCAAAGAGCCAGCGCTGTCCAAAGACGTTTCCGTGGTCATGTGGCCGGCATGACTAAACACCAAGGCGCACGGAACGCTGTTACCTTCCCACCGAAGTGGTACCTATTTATCTACTTGCAATTTCTTGCTTTCGAACTGCTAGGTTGGCAGAAGCTGGAACTAGAGACGGGAGCTCACCCTGTCTTGCGGCACCCGGGTCTTGAACCGCTGAACTACTGACCTTCCACAGTCTGCAGTTCAGCGTCTTAACCACTTGAGCCACCGCAGTAGGGCCATGTAAAATAACCAAACAGAGTATTTTATAATACATGCATTTTAATAACATATGCCTTGCTAATATATGAAAATGATCCCATCAAATTAGCACTAGTTTCATCAATATTATTTTTAAGGTCACTATCAGGCCCTGAGTATGTGTGTGCACGGTGGAGGGAGGGGGAAACAGATTTTTGTCATCCCCAAAGACTCCAGCAGTTGTTCACAAGACTTGCATCTTTGAAGATGTCATAACTTTTCCAAAAGGCTAAATAGCCAAATAGCTAAATAGATTATTTGGAATGGACTGTGTCGTGATCCCCTTCTATGAACCAAGTAGACAGCATCTCGTGGAAACTGACGTGTCCTCTCTTGAACACAAAATCACATTGAGACCTGATTTATGTGCTTTTTTTTTTTTTAAAGAAAAGGACATGTGATATAGCTCTCTGGTTATCAGGCACTCATATGGAAGACCAGGCTCATGCCGAAACTATGTGGCAGACAGGAGGTGCTTGTTCTAGTCTTCCATCATGCTACTATGGCCGAATGTCTGAATGGTGACTGTGGTTACTTCTGGTGTGACACTATATTTCTTTTACTAGATTTCCTTCCTCACCCCTTGGAGCTTACTATTTGGGTGCTGGCAGAAGAGAAGACAGTCTTGCACTGGGCCTCCTGGAAGAGTTGTTGAAGACTAAAAAGTCAACAGTGCAAGATTTTTGTTGTCAGCTTGTGAATGTAAAGAACATTCTTGCTTAGTTCCTACTGAGTAGTTAATGGCATGCATCAGTTAAGGTACAGACTGTTCTGTCCCCAGGAAACTGAAGGTAGGATGCTAAATATCATTCAGGTGAACTGTAATTGCTTTGTTTCACACAACACTGCAAAACACTGCAGGAAGCAATGAAAGCCTAGCGATAAAGGCCTTAAATGGGTTTTCATGGGGAGTGAAGAATGACAAGGGGTGAGAACGTCCTCTCCTAAGGATCTTAAGAGCATTCCAGTTTACTGGTAAAGTCTCTTTATCCCATAGTAAAACTACTGTTTTCTACGTGGGAAACTGATGAAAATGTACATTTCCCCTCTGCAGTGATTAACGTTGAAATGTGATGGCATTTTCTGAGTGCCTATCAAGGGGCAAGCAAATTAAATCAACATAAAGTTAACTGTTTCTGAATGCTCTGTAATTGCATAATGTAGCAATATAGCATTTATGTTTCCTGCCTAAGTTACAACCTTTTATTATTTTCCTCTCTCTGGGAATCAGGGCTTAATTTCTACACACACGCAAAATTTTTCCCAAGGGCTCCTGTGTATTGGAAAATGGCACCCAATGGCTGCGGTCACACGAGCAGTTCATGCTGATATAGTTGTATTAACTTTGTGGATTTAAAGAGCACGATCAGACAGCAACACCTGCCTACCGTGCCCCAGTCATGGGCACCCAGCTTTGTCTCGCTTTGGAAGTGGAGTAATCAAGCACTGGAGAAAGTCCAGTATTTAGGATGCCAGCGCTTCCAGTCCACGTTTCTGGCTGTCTGAACTCCCTTCTTGTGAAGTTGAGCCACTTGGGAAGTCTGAACCATCCCTTCTATTTCCACCTCCTTTTTTTTTAATTAGGTAGCGATGTTGACATAAGTGCATAATCGCCCCTGGCACTGTCAATCACCTCAGCCAAGTAGTCATTCTAGATCAGGAGTCCCCGCGGGAGTTGTTTTTGAGCAACGAATCCCCCCCAACCCCTCTCTTCTGTTTCTGCATCAGAGTCTGAGAGTATCCCATGACTGACACAAGGATAAATGCACTGAAATCAATGGGACTACTCTCATGTAAATCTGCCCTTTAAACCCCCCCCCCATGTATTCCATGGAAGAGAAGTGAAGGACACCGCAAGAGGTTGGAGTACTTGGCAGGGAGATTGTGGAGCTGTCAAAAAGGAGCTGGAGCTTCGGATACACGCTTATGTGCATGGTTGAAAAGAATGCTGCAACAATCTGAATGATGGACCATGGGGCACGTGTGCAGTGAAGTCACTTCAGGGTGGGATGTCTGATCAAAACTTCCATCAGCTATTTAAACCGCTGCCAGATTGCACCAAGCCTCCAGTGTGACCCAGAGGTCATTTCGGGGGGATCGTGGGGGAACACAGTTCCCCCGGGTGAGGTGTGGGGGGCGGGGCACACGATGAAGCCCCGCCCCCTGCTTCCAGCCGCCCCGCTTCCGGCCCTCATTCAGCCAGGAGGAGGCAGGAGAAGAGGGAGGGTAAGTTGCTTCCTCCCCACCTCTCCCCATTCCTGCCTGGGGCCAGGGAGGGCCTTGGTGGGGCTTCCTTGCACTCCCGCCGGCCTTGCAGGTCCACCACTAATGAGTTATGCTAATGAGTTCCCCTAGCTCTTTTTCTATGAAACGACCCCTGGTGTGACCACAGCCTATGATCTGAATATTCTTGGTCTATCTATCTATCTATCTATCTATCTATCTATCTATCTATCTATCTATCTATCATCTATCTCTGAGTCTCACTTTTTGACTGGGTTCCCATTGTAGATCATGACAACTGTACAATGCAACCCAATTCTGTTTAAAAGTAAACCCTAAAATAAAATAACCAATGAGAAGAGATGTGGGTCAAGAATGAGAAGAATAGATTCAAAACCAGTATAGATTTTAAAAACAGAATTTTAAAAACTCTGAACTCAAAAACAAAACAAGACAATCACCTCCCCCAAACAAACAAACAAAAGAAGAAAAAGAAGACGAAGAAGAGTTGGGATTTATACCCAACTCAGAGCAGCTTACAATCTCCTTCCCTTCCTTACTCCACAACAGACACCATGTGAGGTAGGTGAGGCTGAGAGAGTTCTGAGATAACTGCTTTTGAGAGAACAGCTCTGAGAGAACTGTGACTGACCCAAGGTCACCCAGTTGGCTGCATGTGGAGGAGTGGCAAATCAAACCTGGTTCTCCAGATTAGAGTCCGCCGCTCTTAACCACTACACCCTCTCTCATGCAGAACATGAAAGAGGGAAAACAGAAACACATTCAAACCCTTTTGTTTTCATAATAAAGATGTCTTTATTCCAAAATAATAATGTATTAGCGAGACAACTACATACAAAACATCTACACAAGACTTTGGTAAGAAATTTATTCATGACAGCTTTCTCAGAAATCCCATAGTGAACCAAAAACAACAACAAAGAAAATCTAAAAACAAAGAGGATTTCTTTTTGTTTTTTAAAAAATCAACTGGCTTTTATTAAAATCTGTTGTACATGTAAGTCCCCAAATATTTTGTTTCATTGCTTGTAAAGATTCTACAGATTATGTAAGAAAAGAAAACAACAGAATGCTAATACATGAAAAGTGAGATTTATAAAATTCCTAGAGCTCATCCCTGTGCTTTCAGCTCTAGAATATGGCAGGTGATCAACATGTATTAAATAAGGAAACAAGTTTGGTTTGTTCGTAACTGGTGGCTAGCAAATAATATACTACTAGATTTATTGTAACGCTGCAATAACTTTATGCATTCCATATCGCTTTGAAGTTTACTTCCTTTTAAGTCAAAGGCCCCAATTCGGCTACAGTTAGTTTTAATTTAATTTTAATCAGTGGCACAAAATTGTAATGAGTAAAGTCCTTTGAAAGTGATTGGGGCCCTACTACTGTTCCTTTTTAAAAAAAATTAACAAGCTTAAATACCTTTTTATCTGTATTTTTAGCAGAAACTCAGCAACATGAACCAGGACCATTGTGTTCTCACCTGATATAAGTTAAGAGACCAACTGAATTTTCTTGGAAGGCCAATACTGTTTCAAGCTGTCTTATAAGAATTCTTGAAGTCAGCCAGTCAACCAACCAACCAACCAACCATACTATCATTAGATATTAGAGAAATTACTGGCAACTACATTGAGCAATTACCCGTGTCAGTCAAATAGGGAAAGCAGTAAAAGGTGAACAGTTAACTCTATTGATATCGCAAAATTCTTTCTTAGTTCAGTAGATCCAGCACTCTTCCCAGGAAAATTACTGCTATATTATACAAAAACAGCATAAAGGAATGAAGCACTTTTTGACTCATAGGTGAGCTAGTCAATGTTCCCTCTAAGCTGTGAGCAAAAATTCTACTTTCTGAGCTCCTGGCATTAAAATTGTGAGCGAGTGATTTGGCTACTGCATATGTTAGTTTGCTCTGGA
Organism: Gekko japonicus; assembly: GCF_001447785.1. NCBI lineage: Eukaryota > Metazoa > Chordata > Lepidosauria > Squamata > Gekkonidae > Gekko > Gekko japonicus. The sequence continues at coordinate 903,168 of NW_015166424.1, forward strand.
GCCATCCTTCCTGAGCTAAGACAAAAATGGGTGAGCCGGAAGCTAAAAAACTGTGAGCTAGCTCACACTCACTCAGCTTAGAGGGAACACTGGTGCTAGTTCCTTTATGATATTCCTGTTCAGTATTTTACAGCACCACACAGGACTCTTGACCCCTTTGTTCTGGCCCTTGGCCCTCCATTGCTTTTGGCCTATTCACAACGGAATTGATTTCAGACCTGTTTCCCTCATAGCAGTGCTACACTAGAAAATAAATTTCCACAGGTATGACCTAACTCTGATAAACGTATGCCCTTGACAAGCCAACCTGAGTTCTGAGTCTGAAAACTGGGATGAAGAAGCCTATCAGAAGAAAAATAGTGAGAATTTGGGAGGCTACTTGCAAGTGGTAAATAACGTAGTGTGTATGACTGATAGAAAGAAATAGCTTTCCTTCTATAGAGGATCCTCTTGAGTTCAATGTGACAAACCCAAAGAGAACCAAACATCATTTAAGTAAAATCTCACAAGAACAATATAGTTCCACTTCGGTTCCTCTCATAGCTGCTGTCTTTTGGTTGGCTGCGATCAATGGAGGAGCTAATCCAAATCTTTACTGAGAACACAATTTATTCGAGGGCCAATCCTTATTCTGATGGACAGCTATTTTTGCATATACTGATTGAGAAACATGACAGGCAAATGAAGAGAAACAAAAGAAAGTGGCAATGAAATCTGCAATGGAAGGCTGATGTGAAAATGTTATTGTATTGTGTCTGAAAAAAGCAAAGACAGCTTCTGAAATGAAGAGGAGAAATCTAATCTTTCTGTTCCTCTTTGGTGTTTCTCTGCAGTATGAGGTCTGAGATACTTCAAAACTTAAGAGTGCACAAATTCTCTGCTGTAGTGGATATTTAAGCAATACATTGTACATTTATGTTGATTCCGCTTCTTGAAGTCCATGGCTTCCTCTGAAGCTCCTGAGGATCATTTACCCAAGCTGCATGGAGAGAGTTCACCTGTCTGTTCTTGACCACCCAGCAGCACAGGCTCTTGTGCAAAGATGTGCCGGCTGGCTAGTTTACATGTGACATGCACTGGGCTATTCATATGTGAATCACTTAAATGTGCTTTCCCTTTTCAATGTGGGAAGAACAAAAGGGCTATTTTATTGGGGGCCCTAGCATTTTCAGGAAGGAAGAAGAATGTGTCAGAGAATTGCTATAAATACAGTTTTTACATCATGATGGTAAAGATAAATATGCACCTGTAGTATTATTGAACCAGCATTATTGAAAAAATTCCTTGGCACAGTTTTGTAATCACAGAGGCACTGCTTTGGATATTCTGAAACTGGATCCAAATAGATAGTTAAGATTGCAATGTCATGTATGCATGCATCCCATGTATTTACAGGGAATATTTCTATGACCATGGTATGTCCACAGAGATGTTTATAATTTCCGGGTTATAGGATTTCACAATGACGTCACTAGTTTTATGCATTAAGGGCTGGCTGGAGCAACTCTCAGCATTCTGTTGTGAGGAAATATTTATAAAATATATTTCTTGCACCAGCAAGACTAATAAGCAAACCACACTGCAAAAATGAAGACTAATATACACAATTTATATCTTTTTTAAAAAAAAAATCAAATCAAGGTTGATTTTACATTTATCTCAGAGTGCATTATTCAAAAGCCTCCGGTTTTGCTAACAAGGGTGAACATTGCAGGCTCTTAATTCCTTCTTATCTTTGCAACTGGTGATCTGAGTACTTTTGAATCTCTTCTTTACTGTCATGAACCTTTCCTGGATTCCACCCCCACAGAGTTTGCTACATTCTGACCAAGCAGTCCATGGTTTCATCTTACAACCTAAAAAATAAAGAGAGAGAGAGAGAGAGAGATTTGCTTCAAGGATCAATTGACATTATTCTGGATGGGATTTTGAAAGTGGAGAGAGACAGAGAGAATCACTGATATACTTTGATTACTAAGATCTCCCTCTTAATTCCTTATACTTACTATTGATAGTTCTATTACAGCTCCTAACTCCAAACTTTTAAAATCTCATGGTTAGATCTACAAATATTAAGACTTCTACAGACTAGACTGCATGCTTCCTTAGGCTATGGATTGCTCCTATAGGAGTTCCTTAGCATAAATATTTTAAAGCATCCATCTGTGGCTCATAGATCTTGGCTACAGCATCTAACGCAGTCTGAATCATAGACATTGCCCATGTGAATGGATTCGTTTTGCCTAATACACAAAGGGGCTGCTGTTTTCTAACCTAGCTTTTTATTATCTGGGTCTTGCTACTGGATCAATAGCATATACTAGTAGAGTGGTTTTTGTTGATGGCTAGAAGGCTTTGGGAAATCACAATTAAGTTTTGGAAAAGATCTAAAATAAACTTTTAAAAATTACCTTCTGGGGCCTACTACATGCTTTATTCTAATTCCATTTTGCAATAGACTTAGCCTCTTGTCCAAGATACTATAAACAAGCCAAATTCATAGAATCATAGAATGTTAGAGTTGGAAGGGACCTTGCAGGTCATCTAGTCCAACCCCCTGCACTCTGCAGGAGCATAGCCGAAAGATAGCTCTACAACATACCCGAAAGATGGTCGTCCAGTCTCTGCTTGAAAACATTTAAAAACATTTAAAGCACTGAGCATTCCAGTGACCTCCCAGTGACTGTTCAGGATCTATCACTCAGGAAAACTTAGTATTATAGTGATGGGAACCAATTTGTTTCTGCTTCAGGCATAGTCTGTGGTATGCAACTTGTCTGAAGCAGTGTGCAGTGCACATACCTGGAAATTGCTCACCATCAACATCTTCTTTTACTAGCTCGCTTCTCCTTTTCTCCCGAGGCTCTTTCCAGCGCCTTTTCTCAATACTGGGATTTCTCAAGCATTTCCTTATTCTGCATTTCTTGCGCTGTACTGTTTCTGGGCATGGCGCTCCTCCAAACTGGGGCTCCATTTCAATCATTCTTGTCCTGATCATATGACCTTTTCCACAAGACTTATTGCATTCTGACCATTGGGACCACTCAGTTAATTCACAGTCAGTAGCTGCCCAGAGAGAAAAAGAAATACTATTAGAGCAAACTTAGCTAATGAAATGCACTTAAAGACAAATGATAGATCCGCCTGTTTTTAGTGTAACATTTCTTGTTGTTATCAAGGCAAATTTCACAGTGAAACTTACCCAAGAGTTTTATCGAACAGTGTCAGAATAATACTAGAGCTGGGTATCAAATCTTTATTTTTTTTGGTTAAAAACTAGAACACCTTAATTTTACTTTGAGTCAATTTAGATTACTCTGGATGGAGCTCGGGATGAGAAAAGGGAGAAATGCTTGTTGGAGCGCTCCAGTACAGATCCCGACATTGTCCACTGCAGAGTGGGCACCATCCGTCCCATTTTATAGGTACAGAACTGCATAAAGGGATTATTACAGAATTCTTACACTTCTTTCTTCCGCTGTCTGTTGCAAGATGCTTGACAATTTCCTTGAGTGGGGATGATAATAGTAGCCTATCATACAAGAATTACACGTGGGGCTTTAAGCACTTGACGTTTGCTACATAAACGCTAAATACTATTACTTTGACATCACTTCAAGCACTTCTCAGCAGTAGTGAAGACATCTTAAAGTCTCACATGGTTCATAACCTCTGGTCTCTAGAGAGGAATTTTGTCTTAGTATAGAACTGTGTTTTGTTAATTGCACACTCATGAATCCCCTGTGTTGATAGAAGGTTACCATCAGGTTAACAGTGCAATCCTGAGCAACATTGCACCCATCTAAACCCATTTACTTCAGTGGGCTTATATGGGTATATCTGTTTAGGATTGGATGGTCAGACTAGCAGTTTGTTTGAGGAGGGTTACCAGGTCCCTCCTAGCAACCGGTGGGAAAATGGGGGGAGGAATCACCAGGAGCAGCTACTTACTGGGACTTACCAGTGGCTACTTCAGAGGACTTACCAGGAAGAGGAGGGAGGCTGAGGCTACGTTGCCATCAACATGGCAACATCACTTCCAGCATCTACAGGAAGTAATGTCACCATGGAGTGATGTCGCAGCAACAGTCTGGCATTTGGGCAAAAGCTCTATGGTAAAAATGGTTTCTGCCATAGAGTTTTAGCCCAAATATCAGAGCGTTGCCCCCAAATTCCTAACATGGTGGTATAACTGTCAAGCTCGGGCCTCACTTGTCAAATATTTCCTGTTTCTTACACTCATGTTCTGTTGCATTAGGGGTTATTGTCCTACATTTCATTATTCTATTGGTTGTGTTATGGATTCACATGTATTCTTATACAGTTCCTATGTTGCACACAACCTTGCTTTTCTTCATTGCTGTTTATCATCTCTGCTAGGAACTTTTTGGGGGGGGGGAGTGGATGTGTACGGCTGCCTGCTTTGCTTGGTTAGTGCCAGCTCGTAACAGTTATCACGCAGAGGCCTCCCGAGTTTGTTGAGAACAGCTTGGGAAGTATATGATGTCATTGTTCTGAGTGACCTTGTAGTCTGGGGAGCTTCTAGATAATGTAACCGTTAGCTTGCAGGCATTCAGGGCAGTTGCGAGGGCAGGGGCAGACGTGTAGTGGGCCAAATGGGAGCAATGATTGGTTGCTTGGCGTATGTGGAATTTCTTGCTTTCAGTATATTGGCAGAACTGGCATCTGGGACCCAGTTCCGACACAGACGCTGTCTATGCTTGGAACCTCTCTACCTCTTAATAAACAAATCTTGCTGCTACAAGAGTGTTTGTGAGAGTGATTGCATCCAGGACTTGACAATACGTTCTGGTACATGCTGGAACTGATGTTGCCATATTGCCAGTGACATAGCCTGGGCAGAGGGATGTGTTCCTGGTAAGTTCTGGTAAGTAGCTGCTGGTAAGTCCCCTCACCACCCATCTGATTGGTGGCTGGGGATGGAGCCTGGTGGTATGGGATCACCTGCTGCCAGCTGGTGGGCTGGCAACCCTTCGTTTGAGCAAGTGGAACTTAAATTGGCCAGGTAATAGCAAAAGGGGACGGGGCAGAGTTAAATTAACCTCTAAGCATCAAACATCTAAACTTACGGCACATTTAGCATCAAACATCTAAACTTACGGCACTCTGGTAACATGCATTTCTCTACTTGCTCCAGCTCCTCATTGCAGTCTCCAAGCTCAGCCGCAGATTTCAGCATCCTCTGTCGTGTCCTCATCCCCTTCCCACATGTTACACTGCAGTCACTCCACTCAGACCAAGGAGATAGCATACAAGGTATGGTATCTAGTTCAGAGGAAAGAAATGTTGGGGGCCATCCGGCTCACACATAGCAACAATTTTAAAATGCTATCCAAGCATCAGGGGATGTGAAATGCTTGCTGAAAACTGGACTGGCATTGTGAGGGGAACTTGCACCCAAGAAGAGTGATCTTAAGCAACACCACTTAATTTGGTGCTGTCAGATACTCCTAGAAACACAGTAAATTTGTTCTGGGAGTATAATGCATTAAAAGATTAATTCATGGGGGAAAAAAAATTAATTTTTTTTTGTTAACCTGTGAAGTGGTATAGTATCTCTGGAGTCAATCTCTATGCTCCATCATACCTTTTATGGTATTAATTTCTCTGCATCATTCCCTGATTCAACCTAGGCCCACTTGTCTCTTTGGGCTGATGCTTTTAATTTGACAACAAAACAAGAGGGCTCCACCAGCCCCCAAGATGAAAGAAGGCAAAGACAAACACTGATAGAGCAGTGGGAAAGTGAAAATATATTGATGGAATACTAAAAAGTCCTTACATGCACATGAAAGTTTATACCCAGAATTAAACTTTGTTGGTCTTAAAGGTGCCACTGGACTCCAACTTTGTTCTGTTGCTTCAGTCAAACACAACTACCCACCTGAATCCACTGCACTATTGGAATTTGTCTTTTTCTCTCTATAAGCTACTTAACTCCATCTTCCCTAAGCTCTACTTTCTGTCTTCTCTCACTAGGATTAGAGGTGGGGTCTGCCGGTGCAGCAGAATGAGGTGGTAGAATCTAGATATCACCAAGTGGACTATACTGATTCAATTCCAGATGTGGCATTCATACCATAGTACACAATCCTCCAGTCCCAGGAAGTCAAAGGACACCTGATCTGGATCTCCCAGAGCTGCTGCCTCTCACCCTCCTTTAGTCTAGCTAATCTCATTAAGGAAAACCATCAGGTCTTCCCTTTGTGCCCCCAGACTAACAGCTTTCAATGTAACAAGGAGGCTTAAGCCTTCCATGACTGACTGGCTTCAGCATTCAGGCTTCTGCCTTTCTAGCTCCTAGAGCCTGCCCACTTTGAGCCCTGAGTGCTTGACAGAACCTCAAATGGGATGTCATTGTTGAATGCTCCACCAATTCAAAGCAAAACAAAAATCCACCCTTCAAATTAAAAAACAACAACACCTAATACAGTAGGATACAGCAAGACCTTATTTTCATAATCTTGTGAGAAGAATGATCACTTCCGAAACAAGCAGTGGACAAAGGTTAACAGCAGGGAAATCAGAATCTTTAGAAAAGTGCATTAAGGACAAGAGATCCTATAATGAGAGTCACATGCATCTGGAGAAGAAAATGTGTTAGCAGAAGCATGTACTGAACTAAAGCTTTCAAAGGAAAAACACTGGGGTTATTTGGTGCCTTTGGAATTGTCTAAATTGGAATTGTCTACAGCAATTCTTTGGAACTGTCTGAGGATTGACTAAATCAATGGAGGAATAACAATGGCGGCTAACTGAAATAACTTGGAAAATAGACAAATTGCAAGAATAGTTTCAAGCCTATGAGGTATAGCACTGTGAAAATGCTCTTTAAAAATCTAAGCAGCCTTCAGTGTCTGTACTAAATGAATGCAAAACACACAAGAGGGACAAGAAAATACATAGGTTAGAATGTGAAGAACTACTCATTCATTAGTACAAAACAATGCCATTGCTTGAGCTCCTACCTTTATCCTAATGTAGATCAGGCTTTATATCTTCCTGGAGGATCTGTGCATCTCTCTCATTAAATGGCAGGAGATTTTTATATTTTAGAGAGTCTGTAAAGCTCCAAGTGCATCATTTCCCCCTCATAAAACTGACACACGCAAGATTTCAAAAGTGATTACATCGCAAAAAGTTTTACTAGCTCATGATGCCTATATTTCAGGAAAACCAATGATCATGCCGTTCACATGAATCCAGTGAACAAGAATAGGGACCATGGTGGAACAAGCTCAAAACAGAGAAAACACCATGTACAAAAATATATAAAGCTAAAGAAGTAAATAATTTTAATGAAATATAAAGCATTTATGTGATATATATATATGTAAATATCATAAATAACAATTAAATATAATCATAATATAGACAACATATGAAAACTCGCAAATCTGATGCCTCACAAGTTCATATATAAATAGGAATCAATACAACTGGAAATAAACAGTGCAGGAATTCTCTTTTCTGTATGTCCGGCTACTGCAAGGAAATAATCTAAAAAATATTCTTCTTCTACAACTTGCTACTTGTAAGAGAAGCGATCCTACGATCCTGTCACTGCAGGAGAAGAAATCTGATGGCTCCCCGGATGTATAAGCCATTTACAGCTTTCTTTCTCAAGAATCGCTTAAACAATTCCTTGTATAAATTATTTTCTGGAACCAATCTCCATTCTTATAACAAACATGTTCACTTTTCCCATGAAATTCTTGAGAAAGAAAGCTAGGACATACAGAAAAGAGAATCCCTACACTGTTTATTTCCAGTTATATTGATTCCTATTTATGTATGAACTTGTGAGGCATCAGATTTGTGAGTTTTCATATGTTGTCTACTTCTTTAGCTTTATATATTTTTGTACGCAATGTTTTCTCTGTTTTGAACTTGATTCACATGAAACTGCCTTATACTGAATCAGACCCTTCAGTCAGTATTGTCTACTCAAACTGGCGATGGCTCTCCAGGGTCTCAGACAGAGGTCTTTCACAGCACCGACTGCCAAATCTTTTTTTACAGGAGATGCCAGGGATTGAACCTGGGACCTTCTGCATTCCAAGCAGATGCTCTACCACTGATCCACAGTCCCTCACATTAAACAATATTGTCTTCAGACATGGACTCTGGTTGTCATCAGTATGCTGAAAATACTCATTCCTTTAACTTAAGGTTTTAGATCTCTTTCTTGAACCTGGAAGTTTCAATGAGTATGAAATGTAGCTGATTGTTTTATGGTGGGTGTTTGTGCTGTGTGCATACAACCCCAGTTCTGATGCTGCTGCACTGGCTGCCTATTTACTTCCAGATTCAAATTATTTAAAGCCTTTCAAGACTTTGGACCCACATAACTGATGGACAGCTTGTTGCTGAATGGATCCATGCCCAAATTTAACATCTTCTGAACCATCTGAAATCTCTGCAGCAAGGCCTTGTTCCTTATCTCTAATGGCTTCAGTTTTATGGATGGGGCTTCCAGATGAGGTCAGGAGAGCTCTTTCACTAGCAATCTTCCTCAGGGCATGAGTGGCAGTCGTCTTTTCCAGAGTGTTTTTCAGAGTAATATGTATGTTGGAAGTATGGTTTAGGGCAACTAGAAATATCTGTGGTAGTGCTGATTTGTATTTTAATTGATGTTACTTATTAGAAATTATTTTAATTGGTCATGTGATGAGCAACTGTATCTTAACATGTATTTTTAAAATTGCTTTGAATAAAGTAAGAACATAACTTCAAAAATAAAATAAGCAGACTAATACTTATAAAACTTCCCTGTCAGCTTGCTTACTAAAGGCAACCAAGATAGTAATCTATTACAAGTGGTCCTTCTTGCAAAAAGTGACTTTGGGATAGTGTTGAACTGAGAGGGGGGGGGCACACAATTTTTCCTTCCTGCAAAAACTGTCTTTCCACCCTTTGGCCAAAGGGCAGTTGTTGAATGAAGAGAGAACTCATCACCATTTCCAAGGCAACAGGGCTATATTCCTTTCACAGCAAATCAGGCAAACAGTGTTTGTTTACATGCATGACAAAACACATGTAGAGTAGGATCCCCCCCCCACGGCAGAATTCTTCCCCCCTTAATGGCAACTTCTACACTGAAAATAGAGACTTACGAAAATGCAACACAACACGGTGCTAATACTGGGCTATGCCAGTGTTTGGCATCTGGTAGACCTTTGGCAGGCCCTGACAGATTATGACTATTGCACATAATCACATATAGATAGACAGACAGACAGGCACTTACGGCACTCGGGCATCATGCATTTCTCTGCTTCTGTGACTTCTGCCTTGCACATGGATCCATCGGCAGGAGTCATCTTGATCATTCGGTGCCGCTTCTTCATTCCCATGCCACAGCTGGCACTGCACTCATCCCACTCCCCCCATTCTGTCACCAGGCAACTGCTAGGAGCTAGTCATCATATAAAGGCAGGAGGTCAGTCAAACGCCACTGCTTTTAAAGAGGGGTCTATTTAATGCTTCATAACAATTAAGAGTTTTCACGATTAAATCAAATACTCACAGCACTCCTCATTTACAATACATTTCTCTGTTTCTTCAGTAGGCACTTTGCACATAGAGCCATCATCAGGGAACTGCTTCACATATCTTTCTCTCGATCGCATTCCCATGCCGCAGGACACACTGCAGGGGGACCAGGTTATCCACTCAGACATCATGCACGTGGAACCATCTGAAACACCAAGAACAATTCCTATTTGTTCTCTAAATTGAATTAAGCTGAGAAATGACGCATACCTGGATCACCCGGATCCTATCCCGATTCCTCTTTTTTTTTTTTTTTTACCTTCATCACTACAGCCTGGACCCATACATGGTTGGAAGTCCTGAGTTTCTGGACAAGGCACACTGAGGTCCAGCTGAGCTTTGAGCATTCTCTGCCTCATTCGTTTCCCTTTTTCACAAGTGGAAGAGCTACAGGCTGACCATGGGGACCAGTTTGAATAGATGCAGGTTTCTGGAGTGTCATCTAAAAAAAATCACAGGCATAATTAATCTACAGAATTTATTGCTTGAAGATGCTACGATGTGTGTTATGTGCTGTCAAGTCGCTTCTGACTTCCCATGAATCTGACTTATGGCGACCTCCAAAATATTGTATCATTAACAGCCTTGCTCGGGTCTCGCAGACTGAATATTCCATACTGATATTACAATGTTTGTTGTTGTTCAGTCGCACAGTCGAGTCCGACTCTTCGCGACCCCATGGACCAGCTCCTGCCAGGCCCTCCTGTCTTCCGCCGTCCTCTGAAGTTGGCGCAATTTCATGTTCGTTGCATTGATATTACAAATAGCCACCATGAAAAATGGCTTTTCAAAACAACAAATAGAAACTCAGTAAGAGTCAAAGTGGAGTTCTTCCCTGATACTCTTTTGGTTGTCCACTCCACCATCTTCATGCTGGCCACACCTTTTTCTTTATTAACCATCTTTCATCACATTCTGTTATACAATCTCCTTTACGCCCCAAAGTGGTTTCTCAATATCCTGCCACTTACACTCTGCACACTCACACATAAAAGGTAAAGGTAAAGGTTTCCCTTGCTTGAAAACCAGTCGAGTCCGACTCTAGGGTTGTGGTGCTCATCTCCGTTTCAAAGCTGAAGAGCCAGTGCTGTCCGAAGATGTTTCCGTGGTCATGTGGCCGGCATGACTAAGCACCAAGGTGCACGGAACGCTGTTACCTTCCCACCGAAGTGGTACCTATTAATCTACTTGCAATTTCTTGCTTTCAAACTGCTAGGTTGGCAGGAGCTGGAACTAGAGACGGGAGATCACTCCGTCATGCGGCACACTTGGGTCTCAAACTGCTGAACTACTGACCTTCCACAGCCTGCAGTTCAGTGTCTTAACCACTTGAGCTACCGCAGCTCCTCTTTTGTGGTTATACATATGCCCTTCTGCATAGACTCATTTTCTACAATATTTCTCAGAATACCTTTTTCTCCATCTATCTTTGTACACCATGATTCTTTTCTCTAAATAAGCAAGCATACCTTTTCTGCTTAACTGGTTTGCCTATGATAGTCAAATTTGTTTAATGGATAAAAAAATATCCATCTGAGATGGTTTAGTCTATAGGAAACTTCTAATCTGGAAACACTGGTACACTGAAATACCTATTTTGTTTAAACACTGATAAAATTTATTGCCCTGGCTAACTCTGTGTTCTGAAATGGCCAGATCTATAGCGGTTTCCCAGCTATGTGGTACAACATAGAATCATAGAGTTTGAATGTAAAGGAATTTTATGTATTTAAAGGAAGGTTTTGCTTTTAAAGATTAAGAGAAGTAGACTTGCCAGGTCCATTCCAGGAGCAGGAGGGAGGTCCAGACAACACTGCAGCGATGTGTCTACGTCACTTCTGATGTGACTTGGAAGTGATGTTATCATGCAGCAATATCGAGGTGACACTGTGGTATTTGGGCAAAAAACTATGGTAAATTTGTCTTCTACCATAGAGTTTTTGACCAAATACCAGAGTGCCACCTCAACGTCACTGGTGTGATGACTTTACTTCTGGGTCATGTTGGAAGTGGTGTAGACACGTCTCTGTAGCATCAGCTCAGCCTTGCTCTTTTGCCATATGAGCAGCTGATTGATGGCAGGGTGCGGGGTCTGGCAATTGGAGGACTCCCACTTCCACTGGGGGTGTGTGTGTCTGGAAACCCTAGATGCACTTCACATCTAGTCCATAGTAATGAGTTCTCTTGTCCTCAGACCAGTGTTCCGTCTAAGCTGAGTTCGTGTGAGCTAGCTCACAGTTTTGTAGCCTCTGGCTCACACATTTTTGTCTTAGCTCAGGAACGATGGCTCCAGAGCAAACTAATTTATGCAGTAGCCAAATTGCTCGCTCACAACTTTAATGCCAGTAGCTCACAAAGTGGAATATTTGCTCACAAGACTCCACAGCTTAGAGGGAACATTGCCTCAGACAGCCTCCAGCATGAATTAATGTAAAAGCTTTGTTCTGTCTAGCTGTTGGTGACTATTTCCTGTATTGCTTCTCCATACTTTGAAGAGTTGAAGATACACTAGCCATTCATACATGGAAGTCTGATGCTAAGAAACAAATGAGGATAAACTACACTTTTGTATACTTGTTTCTGCAATTATTTAGATAACCTTTAGCAGTAACAGAGAGGAAAAAATCTATATACTAATAGTGAAGTCGCCCCCGTGCATGTGGATACCTAAATCCACACATTGGGGGCACCTGGGGGGGAGGGAGATTTTTGTGCACACTTGGGGCAGTCCCCAGGTGTGCACAAAGATCTAAAAACCCAGAAAAAAATACCGGAGGGATACTTAAATCCCCCCAAAAGTGACAGAGCATCCCCTGCGCATGCGCAGGGAACGCTCTGCGAACTCCCTTGCCGCCGCCGCTTGGGGGGGGGAGAGAGCAGCGGCGGGGGGGAAAAGCAGCGCTTCGGAGAAGCTCGCTTCGGAGCCGAAAGAGCTCGCTTCAGAGCAGGGGGGGGAAGGCAAAGGGGGAGATCGAGCGGGGGGGTGGAGGGGGGTGGAGGAGACAGGGGATGAACCGGCAGGATGGGGGGAACTTACCTCCTCCTCCTGCTTCCTCCTCTGCCTCATGTGTGGAGGTCCCTCCCCCCCGCGAGTATCGCGGGTCCCGCCCCTTGTAATTACATATAAATGTACCATGGTGATCACATCATACCATTCATTCAAAGGCCATTACTAACATAGAAATGGCTTCTATATCAGAAAAAGCAGACAGAATGAGACTGAGGTGGTGGTGAACTCTCACTTAAAATTCAGAAGGAGAGAAGGGAGACAGAAAACAAACTATCCCTTTAACTTGAAAAAATGCACTCCATCATCTTTAGAAAGGTAAGACACTAGAACATATGTACCAGCTGATCCTATTCCTCCTCTCATCTGAATTCTATGCATAAACCTACAAAGGAGCAGGTTGTCCTTGCAGATACATAATCATTAATAATAATAAAAAATAAAAAAGAGCAGCTAGATGGGGGGAAATACAAGAGCTTGATGAAGACCAACTAGCACAGGAAAGTAAAGTTTGTGGGATTAAAGCTTCTTTTAAATTAGTATAATTCTTCCAATTCCTCACATTCTTCCTGCTAGAGTTGCCAGGTCTGGGTTAGAAAATACCTGGAGACTTTGGGGATGGAGCCAGGAGAGGGTGGGGTTTGGGGAGGGGAGGGGCCTCAGCATGGTGCAGTGCCATAGAATCCCCCCTTCAAAGCAACCATTTTCTCTAGGGGATCTGATCTCTGTCAGCTGGAGATCAGTTGTAAAAGCGGGAAATCCCCAGGCCCAACCTGGAGTCTGGCAACCCTACTTCCTGACCCATTGTCCTGCTGACACTATCACTGTGGTGTTTATCAAATAATGATGCTGGCTTTTACCACAAATGGCTAAGAAAAAAGTTTTTTTCCTCTTCCTTTTTTATACTAATGTGGAAGGCATAAAATACAGAGTAGCTGAACTGGAGGATAAAACAAAACACACACACACACACACAAAAGAACATCATAATTAAAAAATACCTTCATCTTCCGAAGCTTCTGCTGCAAGATCTGCGACAATGTCATCAACGTTATCAGGAACAATATTGCACTGTTCTCCCTGCAAACAAAATGTTTAAGTTGGCAGAGGAAATCATATCGTTGTGGGCACTGGAATCAGAAATCAGGTGCCAGAAGATGTACAAGCAAGAGCTGAGCTCTTGGACTCTCACAATTATAGACGGACTGCTGTTTTTGCAAGACCCATCTAAGCTTATGCCCCATAAAATATTCTACCAAGCAAAGGCCTCAGAGTTCAGGTTGCTGTTCTGCATGTTGAGATATACCAAGAGACCTCCTGGGGGGGACACCCCCCAACCTCCCTTCAAGTATGAGTGAGAAATGGCAAACCAAGATATGAAAGAGATTTGAAAATGCCATTATGATTGGATATAAATGTTGCTCGTGGTGGAAAAATATTGGATGTTATGATATGATGTCATATAGTGACTTTAATGCAGTCAGAGAAACATGTGGTTAGTTGTGAGTCAGTGGAAGCCAAGTGTACATTTCCTAAGACCTTGAACATAGATAATAAAGCAATTGTACGGTGCTAATCTTATGTAGATCAGATCTGCAAACTCAGTGCCAAACTTGCCCTGACTACTAAATTTCTTCTGAGATCTCACTATTATACCATTAACTGGCTAGAACCAGGTTACTTTCTTGTGTAGAGGTCAGTGGCAGCTTATCCCTTAACTGTAGAAAATGGAGAGGAATGAAGAGGCAGTGTGGGAGTCCATGTTCCCACAACCCACTCCCAATCACTTAATCTCTTTTAATTAACAGACTGGAGCATTACATTTGCACGAGTCCAAAATACACAGGAGGTAAAATCCAAAACTTCTATTTGATGCTCCTTATATATATTTTTTGAAAACTCCCCCAATGGTCCATTGAGCCACATATTCTGGCTCAATAAAACCGAGAAGAGGCAAATTATGAAAACTGCTTTGGATCCCCATTGGGGAGAATGGTAGGGTATACATGAAGTAAACAAATAAACAATGACTGGCATATATTTGGACCAGATGCTTGGTTTGGTAGCCCATGTCAGTATTTGGCATTTTTTTACCAGTACCTTCCGTGCAATCCTTTCTATGACAACCCTGGCTACCGACTTAATGGAACCTCCTTCTGGGTCATAAAAGGGACTCTGGGGATGATCAAGGCTGGTGAGAGGCCTTATCTTCTCTTGAGGCACTGTTGGTTTGTTGGGTGACTGCAGTCAAAAAGAGAAACATACGCAGATATAAGAGAAGCAAATGATTAGACGCATTATACTGAACAGTAGACATTCAGCATAAAATATTACACCGATTACTTTAAGATGTAGTATGAAAATCAGCAATTGCTACCAAAGTATTTCCTGCTACCACAGTAGCCCCTGGAACTGAACACAGATACACTTATTGGTAAGGTTTTGCAGCTACGGTTTCTCAAAGGCAAAGCTAAATTCTGAACTCAGAAAATGAGTGGATGTCCTTGAAAAGGTGATACAATCCAGGGCTCTTTTTGTAGAAAAAGCCCAGCAGGAACTCATTAGCATAATAGGGCACACCCAACAGCAGGAACTCATTAGCATATTGGGCCACACACCTGACAGCACAGCTCATTAGCACATTAGGCCGCACCCCCATGTTACCAGAAGTGTGGTTATCCAGCCACACCCACTTTTTGCCTGTTATTCTGTTTACCTTGTTTGTTGTCAAAACCCAGGGCTTTTTTTGTAGCAGGAACTCCTTTGCATGTTAGGCCACACACCCCTAATGTAGCCAGTCCTAATGAGTTTCTGCTGTTGGGTGTGCCCTATTATGCTAATGAGTTTCTGCTGGGCGTGGCCAACTTGGGAGCCAGCCGGAACAAAAATAGCCCAGATCCTACCCCACAGCATCAGTAGTCTCTGGGACTGCTACACTGTCGTTGCTTCCTCATGTGGCATCATCCAGACTGCAGTACCGATCTGGATTTTGCTCGCCTCCAGAGCACCGCCAAGGATAGTACGATTGGGGTGATCATTCCACATTGCCTGTTTTTATGTGGAACTTCCCCATGTCTATGTTGCCCTTTAGTTTTACCAACTGTTCAGTTCTGAGCAGGGTTTTTGTTTGTTTTGTTCTGCAATTGTGCAATTTAATATCCCCATTGGCCTCCATTGGCTTGTGCAGTCACTACTTCCAAAGCCCAACACTGAATTGTACCTTGCCTACCTGTCTGTCCACTTGATTGGTTAGCCACTTTCCTGCATTAGACTAGTTGTTTCATTGGCTGTATTTTTAAAATACAGACAGTAGCTAAAGAATTCAGCATAGGTATGATTATGGCTGATTGCAGGGCTAAGGGAATATTGCTTTGGAATATTGCTTTGGAAGGTTATTGTAGAGGTTCTTCAAAGCACCCTTACACTGGCACTGTTCTGTTCACCTATAAATAATTTTGCTGTGTTTATGATCCATTCATTGTTACTGTGCACCAATTTAGTTCCCCAAAAGTGCTTCTGTGAGAGAGACCTGTACACCATACAAGCACCTTTTTTTGGCTAGTGGAGGTTGGGGCTGAAGCCTCATCTTGCCTACCTGCAAGGGGCTCATTGGGCTGCTGGCTCCCTTACCTCCTCCCTGGCTTGCCCACCTGCACTGTACACAGAATTTGCCAAGGCATGATGCTGAAATGTGCTCTAGAGAATATACCATGAGGTAGCAAGGCAATGACTGGCTCCTTTTGGCGGGGGCCTTCTGATTGGCCATGAAGTTTTGTCAGTCTAAGTGTGGTTGCCCACCCCACCCAAAAGGACAAGGTGGGTGAACCACTGCAAAATGGCACCGACTGCCAAAACCTTAAAATGAAGCCTTTTCAGAAAAAAGAAAGTGTGTGTGTGGGAGAAACAAATTTCAGAAAGGGAGGGAGTAGAAAAACTGGAGCAGCAAGGGATTGCTAATGAAGCTGTGGAACCAAGGTGAGGAAAAAAACAGTAAAAAGTTAAATGAAACTAGAACATTAAGGCTGTTTTGAAGGTGCCAAGGTCACAGAAAGGCCCTTGAATTAAACTGTCATAAATCAAATGGGAGTGTAGAAGTTGACGCTAACCGGTCTCATCAAAATACACTTAGCGAGATATGGCATTGTTAATGCCACTGCATCTAAAATGATTTCTAAGAATAGACAGACAAGGCAGGGTCAAATCTCCCGAACAGGGAAATAAATATTCAGGTTGCAGGCTTATGAAATTATATAATAATGGACAAAAAGGCCACTACAAAGGGCACCAATGTAGTTGACTAATAACTTTTTGATACAGATTTGATCTGTCTCCCATGACACTTAGTGAAACTTCTTACAATGATTACAGCGTTTCTGTAATAATTATGTGTGACAATTCCTATTTAAACAGTGGGTTTTAAGGTATCACATGTTACATTACAAGCTCCTGTAGAAAGATGGCAGTTGATGAAGCCGGAACAAAAGATACCATAGATCATGATTCCCTTTGTTAAGTTCTTAAAACTTTGTCTGCTAATTCAGAGAGTAATAGACAGACGAGACTTCAAGTTGCTCTCCATTACTGTTAGAATTATTTGTTTGTTATGGTAATAAATGTTTTAGCAAACTAGCCATGAAACTGATGTGATAGAGGTACTTTTCTCCCTTTCTTACAATATAAGAACTTGTGGGCACTCAATGAAATTGCTGAGCGGTTGGGTTAGAACGGATAAAAGGAAGTACTTCTTCACCCAAAGAGTGATTAACACATGGAATTCACTGCCACAGGAAGTGGTGGCGGCTCCAAGCATGGACGGCTTCAAAAGGGAATTAGATAAGCATATGGAGCAGAGGTCCATCAGTGGCTATTAGCCACAAGGTATAGATAGGGGCTCTGGGGCAAGTGATGCTCTGTCTTCTTGGTGCTTTGGGGGGGGGGGCAACAGTGGGAGGGCTTCTAATGTCCTGGCCCCACTGGGGGCCCTCCTGATGGCACCTGGTATTTCCGGCCACTGTGTGACACAGAGTGTTGGACTGGATGGGCCTTTGGCCTGATCCAACATTGGCATCTCTTATGTTCTTATGATTGATATAGAAATGTCTATGGACTGGTTTTCCTTTCCAGTTGAAAATACATAAGAAATATATTTGAATACATTAATAAAAGTGATTTGGTTCATTATGAGGCCCCTTTCACTCTTTGGTCTTTTCTGCATTCTCATTTTCCCTGCTTGTAAATTCCGGTTTCTTGGGGAGGGGATCCTGTTACACACACATTTTACTCTTTTTAGTGGTCAGTTCAATATTACTTTGGTTTATGCCTGGCATAAAAAACCCTGCAGTTTAAATCTACAGGGAGATATGCCTGACATAAGCCAGTGTAATAGAGGGAGCAAAATGTGTGTGCAACTGAACCCCTACCCCAAGAAACAAGAACTGACAAGCAAGGAAAATGAGAAGGCGGAAAAGCCCTTTATAGGCATGCCTTATATGTCCATTAGAGACAAATGTCTGTCCTGTTGATGACCTCCCTTGCACATCATTGGCAATATGTTACAGACACTGTCTTATAACTAGCCAGTGGAAAACCTGGCTTGATTCTGTTGTAAGCAGCTGTATTGACCCATGCAAAATGCGGAAAAAGAAACAAGATTTTTTTAAAAAATAAAAGTACATCAAAGTTTACATGACGTTGGCAGGTAAAAATCAGAAAACAAGCTCAGCAAAAATGAATTTAAAAGGTTAAAATACAAGTTCCCTATGCAAGTGACTGCTACTGCATCTTGAAGCCTGACAGGGAGCAAACCTTATGTTCATTATAAAAGTCCTTTTGTTCAAGCTGTTTGAAAGCTCTCTCAGAACAAAGAAGTCAGAATGAAGAAACAGAAATTCATCCTATGCTCAGGTCTAAAAATATAGGCTATGCCTGCCTTCCAACACCTGAAAGCTACTGAAATCTCCAACTGGTCCTCCAAGTTCTTCCCCCTGAGTGGGATACAAGGTTATTCATAATTGGCTTAGTGGATGCGGCCTATTGTCTATCCCTGTTACCAAAGGATTACACCATCAGCCGAACAATAACCCTTCATATTTTGGTTTCCTTATTTGTTCCCAGTCAAATTTATCTATATTCATTTTCTCTAATAACAGGGTACCATTTGTCCACGGGGTTGAGCAGCTGTTGTTCAGCATCTTTATTACTTGTCCAGACCGAGATTTTCTCTTGTAAGAAAAAGTCCCAGACTTTGTGCAGCCATTGTTGCATCGTTGGAGTGGAGTCTGCTTTCCATTTGCTTGCTAATACCACTTTAGCAGCTATTAACAGAACATTGATTAGCTTTTTCTTAATTTCAGGTACACCATCTGCGGGCCAAAGGTGGAGCAAAATCATTGCCGGGTCGTATGGTAAATTGTAGAAAAAGAAACAAGATAATATCACATCTTTTACTGAAAGCAACCCAAATGACATAAAACATTGTGCAAACTTTAGTGTTCCATAGAACCCTTCATCAGGCAGCTGTTACAAAAAATTTAAAAATGAAGGTAAATTGTCCAGATTTTAAGACCCTGTCATGCCAACCTTTTGATGTCGGATGGTGCATTTAAGTAAAGAAAAAAGATGTTGGATGCTGGCAGGCTCACAGTTTGATTGTTGTAGGTGTTAGATTACAGAACTTGCGTTCTGGGAAGAAGAAACAAATAATGGACAATCATCTCATTTGGGGAAAAATCCAGAGTCCAGCAAATCCCATATGTCATCCCAAACTCATTCAAGAATCACAGTTCTCTTTGCAAATTTTGATTTTCCTACATGTTATTTTTTAAAAATATCTGCCTGATAAAGGATTCTGTAGATCTCAAAAACTTATACAATGTTTTGTGTGTCATTTGGGTTGGCCTGCCTCAATAAAAAGTACTACATGATTTTGTTTCTTCTGAATTCTATGAACCCATTCTATTTATCTTTTTGTACTTCTATACTGTACTATGATCCATGTAACCTTTTAGTATGAATACATTTTGGATCAACATTCTTAAGACAATGTCTTTACTTCCTAAGTAGGAATGAGACTGAATTTTTTGAAAGCTTGCTCACTAGAATGGAATAGCCCTATTTCAATTTTGCTTTCCTCTTGTGAAAAATGAACCCAGGCCCCGGTCACATGGGCCGGAAAATGCGGGGGGGGAGCGTGGCTGTTTGCTCCGGGGCAAAATAATGTGTGGTTGTGCGATCAGACCTCCCGTGGAGGTCCCATGGTTAGGGGGAGGTACCGATCACACGGCGCAGCAAAGAAGCGGGGCAAAGAAGCAGGGGCCGTGCACTGAGGGTACTCCTCCAGCGCCTGTCTTCGAGGCCACGGTGAGTGCTGCCCTCCTGGCTCTTCGGCTCCCTGGGCGCTGGGGCTCCGATCCTGCAGCCTCTGCGCACCCCCCCTCGCGCTGCCCATGTGTCTAGTCACCTCTTCCCGGCTTGGCCCCCCCTTCCCCAAGCAGACTTCCTACTCTGCCGCCGCAGCCCCCCCGGGCTTCGCCTCAGCCGTTTTCTCTTCTGCCTTGCCCCCTTTCCCCCTATCTGTTTCTCTCTCGCCTCACGCCGTGCGCTCTGTGTTGCGTTTCTTCTGGCTGCTCTCCTCTTCTCTGCCCGACTCAAGTCTTAGCGATCTGCTCAGTTGTGTGTGGGTTTTTTTTAAACTAAAGTGTGTGCATGCTCCATTGGGTGCTTGTGCGCATCCATGGAAACTTGGGGGGGGGACTTTTTGCTAGGGGACATGGGCGGGCACCGGAACTACCACCGGAAGCACGATTAGATGCCCGCCCTTGCCCCGTGGTTTCCGGAAACTAGTACCTCCGAGGTACTAGTTTTTTACCGCGCATCTTTGGCGGGAAGCCTCGGGTGAGCCACGGGAGCTCTACGCTTCCCAGATGTGGCGGTGAGATCGCGCCCGAAAAATCCGCCTATCTTCCGTCCCTGTAGCGTGGCTAATGCTCAGTTTTTCACAATTTTCTGTTTCATTAGGCTAAACTTTTCCCATGAAAATTAGCACATTTTGAAACATACTTGGGCACTGAATACTGTATGTGGGGGAAACTGCATAAATATATAGATGGTGTATAAATAGTGTGAACGTATCATTGTGTAGGATTGTACTGTTAGTGCTCTAAAAATGCCATAAATGGCA
This sequence comes from Gekko japonicus, assembly GCF_001447785.1. Taxonomy (NCBI): domain Eukaryota; kingdom Metazoa; phylum Chordata; class Lepidosauria; order Squamata; family Gekkonidae; genus Gekko; species Gekko japonicus. The sequence continues at coordinate 923,930 of NW_015166424.1, forward strand.
TAAAAATGGTGGTGGCAGCAACAACAATGAAAATGAGGTGGGCCAAAATCAAGGGCATTGACAAGATATAGAATCAAAATGGGCCTATTGGTGTACCCTCCTTCCAAACAAATGTTGTTGCATTTCATTGTGCTGAAAGCCAGGACATTGCTCAAAAATCAGTGTAGCCAAAAAACAAACATTTTGATCTATTCAAATCCTAACTTACTGTACACTTTCACATTTCTCATTAACTTGTCTCAAACATACTGAAGCAAGCAAATATTTAATATAAAAATTGAATATCAAAGACTTTTTTGTTGACTTTTAGTTAACTTCCATGAACAATGTCTGCTAGTACTCATAAATCATTTCCCATTTATACAATGATTTAAGGTTGAATGATCTAAAGACTACAGCAAGTTCTTAGAATGTGCATATTTTATATACTTCTATCATCTACTACTATATATATAAAAGAAAGTTCCCTCACCATAAAATCAACGCCCAGGCCAAACCACTGGACCTAGAGACACCAAGTTTGGGGACAGTGCTCCTACTGTGGTGTAGGTGCTTGCTAAGAAGAGATTTTTAGAAATTTGACCCCTAAGTGGGTCAAAAGGGGGGAAATGTGCTCCCCTCATTGATTCCTATACGGCTGCCAGGCAGCTGCCTGTCAGGGGTAGGAGAGGAGGTGGGATGGCTTCCAGCACACTCCCCCCCCCCCTCCTATACCTAACAGGCGGTTTTCTGTCATGTTCAACCCCAACTCCACAGTGGCTTCTAATACTCCTCCCCCTCCCCCTCCTACACTGGACCGGCAGCTGCCTGTCAGGGGTAGGAGAGGAGGTGGGATGGCTTCCAGCACACTCCCCCCCCCCCTCCTATACCTAACAGGCGGTTTTCTGTCATGTTCAACCACCTCCTATACCTAACAGGCGGTTTTCTGTCATGTTCAACCCCAACTCCACAGTGGCTTCTAATACTCCTCCCCCTCCCCCTCCTACACTGGACAGGCAGCTGCCTGTCAGGTGTAGGAGAGGAGGTGGGATGGCTTCCAGCACACTCCCCCCACCTCCTACACCCAGACGGTTGTCTGTCAGGTGCAGCAGTGGTTGTAGGGTGCTTAAAACTACGAGGGAGCCTGCCCCAGCAGTAACGCCTTAGTGATCCAGCCAGCCCTGCCTCCACAGCAGCTTCTAATACTCCTCCCCCCTCCCCATCCTACACTGGACAGGCAGCTGCCTGTCAGGTGTAGGAGAGGAGGTGGGATGCTTACAGCCACTGGGGAGGTTTGCTCAGCAGGATTCCCTTAGCACTACTGCTGGCCTGGCCTTCCGATGCCTTTAAATACAACCCCCCCCCAACAGTAGACAGGCCGGTGTCTGTCAGGTGTAGGAGCAGGACCAGGGTATGAATGTTTTATTTTCATATTTGTTTTTATGTTTTATGTTTATGGGGAGATAGTAAAAGACATTTCTAGGAGCCATTTCGATGCGTGCCTCCCTCATGAACATGAAGAAATGTCCACCACATCACCACTCCCTCACACCAACTCCCCCTCACACCTCTCACCACCAAGAAAGTGATTCGCTGCTTGGGTTTCAGGTGCATGTGCCACCACCTTGGTCCCTGGAAGACCCACTCACAGCCAGCCCCATGCGCTGCCACCCCATTTGTAGTGAGTGGGGCAGTGGCGTGTGTGCCTAAATCCCAAGTGGCAAATTGCTGCTGGGAAATCAGTCCCATGCACCACGGCCCCCACACCCACTTGCAAAAATACCCTTTAAAGGGTCTTTTTGTGAGCAGAGTGGGCGGCCAGTGACAACTACTCTCCCTCCTTCCTGAAAGATTTAAAGGGCCCTCCAACCTTTGCCTTTTACTTTACCAGCTGATTGGCAGGCCACATACTCCCCGCCCATCAGCTGAAGCCCTTTAAATCTTGCAGGAAGGGAGGGAGAGGGTAGCCGCGGGTGGCCGCTCTTGGGGGAAGGATTTGGGGGTGGGGTTCCCCCCACCGTCCACCTGGCCAGTGGCAGATTGGAACCCCCAAAAGAGGGAGAACTCCCGTCCAGGCCTGGGGGTTGGCAACCCTAGGCAGGAACCTGGGAAGCCTGCCTCCAATGCTTTTGTCTGCCCTGTGTGGCTACTGAAAATGTCAGACATAAAAATTTAAGCTGTATGCATCACAATTTAAAATACACCATGGCAAACAAACACAACTTTCACTGGAATACAAATGTAGAATGAACGGCTGGCTTCCACATCAATAATAGCTAGTAACCTAATTTCTTCATTTTATTTCCAAGCACAATCTATTGAGCAGGCCATCCACACAAGCTCCTGTGAAGTTACAGACATTTACATGCAATGACAAGCTAGATTAAAAGAGATTCGCTTTTAGGGAGCAACACTAAGCAAGTTTACTCGGAAGTCCTAATATTTCAGTGGGGCTGACTTCACAAAAAGTATCATTAGAATTGCAGCTCCAGTCTAGCCCAGCATGAAAAAAAATGGGGACCTTTGTCCATAATGCATCCCTGGAGTCCTTGGGGCTTGCTGTTGCAAATTTAGCTTCCACTTATTCCTGACCTGCACTCTGCAGGCATGCTCAGTCAGGTCTTGCCTATAGCAGCACCCTTGGGTCTAAATAGCAAGGTTGGGGAGCCATGATAGGTGCTGGCAGCCATGAGCTGAAACTGGAAGATTGGCACTGTCAGCAATGTAGGACAAGGGGAAAATAATGTGATTTCTGAATGTGATTTCTGACACTCTCTCCCTTGATATATACATTGACAGCGGTCACTGTGCCTTCAAATGTTTAATCATAATAGATTCAGATCTTGGTATGTAACCTAGAACCTTCTGATTAGAGAAACTTATAGCAGAACATATATATATTACAATTGCATTTTTTTGTATAAGAAGCCACATTAAGCAAAAGTGTTATTGGAAGCCTTTGTAGATGGAATTAGGATGCAACAAGAGGGGGACCCGCGATACTCGCGGGGGGGGGAGAAGAGCTCCGTCTCCTCCATCCCCACCCTCGATCTCCCCGAGGCTGCGGGGGTGGCGGCAGCGGTGAGGCCGGTGTCCCCCTCCCGCCCGCCCGCCGGCT
>NW_015166424.1:927359-961997 GCF_001447785.1 Gekko japonicus
GCACGCACGCATGCACGCCGGCTCCGAGGAGGAGGAGGAGGAGGAGGCGGCGAAGGCGGCAGCGTTCGCAGAGCGTTTCCTGCGCACGCGCAGGAGATGCTCTTGCACTTTCGGGGGGATTTAAACTTCCCCCCGAATTTTTTTTAACTTTTTTTATTTTTGTGCACATGTGGGGACTGGCCCACGTGTGCACAAACCTCCCCCGGCCCCCCAGGTGCCCCCGAAGTGCAGATTTAGATATCCGCACTCCGGGGGCAACTTCAGCATTAGTATAAGGATAGAATGGAATGTTATTTAGGAGTTGCAAGGACGCCAAGAGCCAAGTTTAATGTGAATCATAGTCCTTCTCAGCTAGCTCTCCATAAGCAAGGCCAGAAAGGGTCCCAGTGTTCTTTAATGTTCCCATTGTTCTGAAGACCAGATAAACAAATGCAATCACTGACATACATCACCAGTATCAGGAGAGACCAATAGTAAGGTTTAGAGTCAAATGATGCTTTTATGATGTTAACTGTTTGGTACCAATGAATGGTTCTTGAATGCGTAAATTATATGTGATGTCATTTGGGGTATAAGACCCTCTGCCCTTCCTGGATAAGGCAGAATACAGCTTGGTGTTGCTAAGTGCTGTAAGGTACTCACCCCTGTATTTCCTGTTTTAATTGCAGTAAACAGATATTCATCTAACTTGGACTCCGGCTGTGTGATTCCAATTTGGCCAAGGGGTCACACAAGGCACAGATCTGTGCATCAGCAAGGAGCTGGAATTGGTACATGGGCTTGTGCCTATTGATCTGGCAAGACAGCTTTCTACAGCCTCAGTCTAAATAAGACTGGGAGGTAATTAGGCTCAGCTGCCCTGCTGGCAGATGTTGAGCTCCTGCAACTGCACTGTGCTTTGGTCAGGATCCTGTGAGGAATTATTGTTCTCACTGCTTGGCTGTGGGATGGAGTTCTGTACAGCCAGTTAAGCACTTTGCCTCCTTTGAGCCACCTCAGCCTGAGCCTTCAGCCATTGCCATTTCTGCAGAGTGAGAGTGTCCCCTGGGGGGCTATAGGCCCAGGTCTGTATCCTGCCCAGTGGAGGCCTAGTAACTATTTCAGGGGGCAGTGGTGAGGGCTCCTTTGAAGGCTCAGGCAGGATGGATTCCTTGGCAGGCTACAAAGTGGGCAATCTTGGTGGTCAGTCATGATGGTGGTGCATCCTTTTGATGGCAGTATCTCAGTTATAAAGTCCATCAAGAAGGTATGTCAGAGCTTAGGGGAAGTAGACAAGGGTTGTAACGAGCCTTCAGACTTGCTTGGGCATTTCTTCGCATGGTGGTAGGTTGAACAGGTTCCTACATACCAATGTACATCAGTGCAGCATCTGGGCCACCAGAACTCTTGGGCCACGAGGTGCAGGGTCTTGAATGTTTGGGCAAGATAATAGAGAGGGCAGTGGCAAGTCGGGATGATGCTTCCATTTTAGATCCCTTCTAGTTCGGCTTTTGTCCGGGTCATGGGACAGAGAAGGCACTGGTCGCCCTCACAGAGGCATCTGGATCGGGGTGGAATGGCAGTGCTGCTGCTGCTGGACCTGTTGGCTGCGTTCGACAGGGTCGACCACCAGCTACTGATCCACTGCCTCACAGACAGTGAAGCTTGCTTCCTTTCTCCAAGATTGGGGACAAAGAGTGGCACTAGGGGATCAGCTGTCCCAAAGACACCCACTAGAATGTGGAGTGCCCCAAGGGGCAGTGCTGTCCCCAATGCTTTTTAACATCTATATGCGCCCTCTTGCCCAGATTGCCCGGAGGCATGCACTGGGTTGTCAACAGTATGCTGATGACACCCAGCTCTATCTGTTGTTGGACAGCCAGTCCGACTCCAAACTGGAAGACCTAGATTGGGTGTTACAAGCTGTGGCTGGTTGGCTTAGACTGAGCCAGCTGAAATTGAATTCAACGAAGACAGGGGTCCTGTGCCTGAGACGTGGCAGTCCGAGGGCAGGGATCCCGCTTCCGACCTTCGATGGGGCACCACTGGTGCCAGCGCCGGAGGTTAGGAGTCTGGGAGTGCTCCTGGATGCCTCCCTGACAATGGAGGCCCAGGAAGCAGCTACTGCCAGGTCAACCTTTTACCATCTCTGGCTGATTAGGCAGTTGGTTCTCTTCCTCGAATGCAGTGACTTGGCAACAGTGATCCATGCAATGGTCACCTTGAGACTGGACTACTGTAACACCCTCTACATGGGGCTGCCCTTGTCGCAGATCCGGAAGCTCCAGCTGGTGCAAAATGCCACAGCCAGGCTGTTGATGGGACTCTCTATCCACTTCAAGGTGCTGGTTCTTACCTTTAAAGCCCTTTATGGCCAGGGACCTACATACCTGAGGGACCGCCTTTCCCCATATGTACCCCAGAGAGTGCTGCGATCATGGATCCAGAATCAACTGGTCCACTGAGCATTAAACAGGCCAGGCTGGTGATGACCAGGGCCAGGGCTTTTTCGGTGGTGGCTCCACTCTGGTGGAATGGGCTCCCAGAGGAGACCAGGGCCCTGTGGGACCTCTTACAGTTCCACAGGGCCTGTAAAATGGAGTTCTTCCACCAGGCTTTTGGAGCCACCCCCCCCACTACTGCTATTACCACCGGGAATGCCAACTGACATTGTATGGCGAAGAGCCCTGATCCACTGGACCCCTAATAACTGCCCGAGCCGATTCCCTCTTTGTGACACCTGAAGTATCTTATGACATCCAAAGCAGGCCAGTGGTACCGACGCATAAGATTAGAATTTAATTATTATATCTGGGTTTAACATGGTATTTTAATGTTGTATTTATTACCTATATGTATTTTGGGATTTTATCTGTTTGTAAGATGCCCTAAGCTGGCCTTGGCCAGGAGGGCGGGATAAAAGTTTAACAAATAAATAAAATAAAATAAAATAAATATCCCAAAGTTCCCAGCCAGCTTTTTCTCATGAGACAGGTGGAGTATATCCATGTGTAGATCTCCTGGGAAGAATGTAGAGCCTGTTCAGAAACTTCACTAAACCCTGCTCCTTTGAAAAGCCCTCAGAGCTTGCAAAGGGCTGGGCCATAAGGCTTGCAGCCATGACTGTGCCTGGGGAACTTGTTGCTGAAGAACTTTAATCCTCTTGACTCCAATCCCTTCTTGAGTGGCGGCAAAGTTCTCTGGCTGGAGTACTGTGTCCAGGGCTATTTTTGGAGTTCCGGCTGGGTTTAACATGGAACACCCCCCACATCCCCCAGGCACCTGGCAATTATAGGTAGTTGCCATCAGAAAAAGAATGTGGCCATCAGAAAATGAATGTGGATGGGCAATGATTGATCTTGCCCATTTGCAGGGTGGCACCTGCTGATGGCTCTGATCAGATGAGTGAAACTGTCATGGCGGAGCATAGGGGGGCAGGCAGTCCTGCAGATATGAGGACCAAGGCCATGAAAGGCTTTGTATGTGATAGCTAGTACCTTAATTTGAGCCAGGCAACTGATAGGCAGGAATGGAGGAAATGTAGAATGACTCGCAGGGCTATTTTTGGGCAGGAACGCACAGGAACGGAGTTCTGGCTGGCTTCAGAGTTGGCCATGCCCACTACAGCCAAAACCTCTGTGTGCGTGGCTACAGAGGGAAGGCCTGGAGAGCAAACCCCCCAGCGACTCCGAGGCAGGGGGCAGGGCCCCCCCTGGAAGGATCGGGGAGACATTTAAATGCTTCCCCCATCCTGTCCAAGGGCTGGCTTGCCCAGGCAAGCCAAGGGAAGGCATGGGGGTGTCGCCTAATATGGTAATGAGTTTCTACTGTTGGGTGTGGCCTATTATGCTAATGAGTTCCTGCTGGGATTTTTCTAAAAAAAATGCTCTGACTGTGTCCTATGTTTTGTCTGGGGCCTGGTGGGTGTAAAGAGTGTGTCAGCTCTTCAGTTCTAAGACCTGGAGTGGTATGTTATCTTGAAGTTAACATAGTCTGTTATGAAATTAACATAATATTATGTTAGCATAGTACAGACAAATCATTCACAGGTTGGGGGTGGTGGCTGTCATCAATATACTGATGTTACCCAGCTCTGTATATCTTTATGGAAATCACCTGATGATGTGGTAGGAGTCTCAAATCAATGCCTAGATGCTTTGGTTAAATGGCTAGGAGTGAACAAAATTGAAAGTGAACCCTGGAAACACAGAGGTTCGGGAAGGCAGAGATCTAGAAGCACATTGTATTCCCCACTTCTGATGGAGTTCAGCTGACCCTTGCTTACTCAGACTGCTAACAAGTTAAGAGCCTTGGGGTTATACTGGACCCAACGTTATCACTGGAGAAGCAAGTTAATGCAGTTGCAAAAAAAAAGTCTAGCCCAGAAGGTGGTCCTCTATCTTGATACAGCTGAGCTGCCCATCTGGATCCATGCCATAGTAACATCAAGAACAGACTGCTGTAATGCACTTTACATTGGTCTCCCCTCAAAATCAACATGCATAGTCCAGTTGGTGCAGAATGCCACAATTCGGCTATTATCAGGAGCTAGATGGAACATACATATTACTCTCATTCTCAGGGCTTTTTTTGTAGAAAAAGCCCAGCAGGAACTCATTAGCATAATAGGCCACACCCAACAGCAGAAATTCATTAGCATATTAGGCCACACCCTGACAGTGCTGCGCATTTGCATATAAGGCCACACCCCCATGCCTTCCCTTGGTTTGCCCAGGTGCCCCGTGGCTGCGGGGCACCCGGGCAAACCGGCCCTTGGACAGGCCAGGGAAAGCACAGGGAGGCATTGGAATGCCTCCCTGATCCTTTCAGGGCCCCCCTGGCCTGCCCACCTTGGAGTTGCTGGGGGGGTATTGTTCTCCAGGCCTTCCCTCTGTAGCCACACACGCAGAGGTTTTGGCTGTAGTGGGCGTGGCCAACTCTGAAGCCAGCCGGAACTCCGTTCCTGTGCGTTCCTGCCCCAAAATAGCCCTGCTCATTCTACATTTCCTCCATTCCTGCCTATCAGTTGCCAGGCTCAAATTAAGGTACTAGCTATCACATACAAAGCCTTTCATGGCCTTAGTCCTCATATCTGCAGGACTGCCTGCCCCCCTATGCTCCGCCATGACAGTTTCACTCATCTGATTAGAGCCATCTGTAGGTGCCACCCTGCAAATGGGCAAGATCAATCATTGCCCATCCACATTCTTTTTCTGATGGCCACATTCTTTTTCTGATGACAACTACCGATAATTGCCAGGTGCCTGGGGGATGTGGGGGGTGTTCCAGGGATGGGCAGGGACATCAGCAACACACTGATGTCACTTCCGGAAGTGCATCACTGCATCAGCAATGTCGAGGCAACACTCTACTTGTTGGGCAAAACTCTATGGTAAAAATGGTTACAAACCATGGAGTTTTACCCAAAAAGTAGAGCATCGCCCCTGACACTGCTGACACAATGATGTCACATCCGGAAGTGACATCAGTGCATTGTTGATGATGCACAGGGACGTCTGATTGGGGGCAGGGTCCTCCCCACTGGTCAGCTGGTTGGTGACAGGCTGGAGCTTGCAGAACTGGGGATCCAACTATGTAATTTTTGGATCATTTAAAACATCATGTTAATACTTATACTTTGCTACAGCTCTGTTCTCATATTTCTAGTTGGTTCCAGTTTTCTATAATCCAAGTCCCATTGCATTGTTTATTGGGTGTCCCATCCTGTTGATTGTATGGGCTTTCTCTGTGTAAGCAGCCTTGAGTCCTAGCGAGAAAGGTTGGCTATAAATAATGCAAATTAATTAACTAATTAAATAAATAGTGTCCTAGTGTTTGCAGTTTCCACCGAAACATGTTCAAAATTTGCAATGTAGGAAACTCTGTTTCATCTTCATATACCTGATGCTCTAACCACAAGATTTCATGATTTCAGGTTAAGTAACCAACTTTTAAGGCACAGAAATATTTAAACTTTAAAAATGATGAGAAGAATCTCTGTTTGCTTGGCAATAAAAGTTAGTAATTTATTTGATTCATTATATATCATTTTAAAAATCAGAAGCCCAGCCTTTCCAAACTTCTTTGAGACAATGACTATAGAAAGCAGGTAGGTGGCAGAAGAAGCATATTAAGAAATGCATACTTTGCTTTGTCAGATAAACTACAAGAAGTATCTTACTGAATTCTTTGTGTTCCCAATCAAATCAGAATCATCCACTAGAAACTCACATTTGAGTGGAGGGCATTGTTTTTAATTTCTGGGACAGTTCATCAATCCACCATTACAGAATACAGGGAGATGCTCTACAAATGTTATAAGATCTATCTGTCTGTCTGTCGGCCGGTCTGTCTGTCTGTATCTCATCTTTCAAGAGTGTGCTGCCCCCAGCCAGCCTTTAACTGTAGCTAAGTAGAACTGCCATATATCTTTAAGAGCAGTTGCCTCTGGGAATTGAAGTCTTTAGTTAGACATCCAAAAGCATTCCTGTGACTGGCTGATCAACAGTCATTTCCTGCACCCACGGAACAGTGAAAAAGATAGAGTACTCCGACCTCCTTGCCGTGTAAAGCGTAGACAAAGGAATGGGAAGAAGGCTGTAAAACTCAAATTCCCGCGTCTCTGGGTGCAGGAAATGACTGTTGATCAGCCAGTCACAGGAATGCTTTTGGATGTCTAACTAAAGACTTCAATTCCCAGAGGCAACTGCTCTTAAAGACATATGGCAGTTCTACTTTGCTACAGTTAAACGCTGGCTGGGGGCAGCACAAAGAGAGATGGAAAGATAAGCAAGTGGAGTCATATACATGAAGGAGTAAATAATAAAGAAGCATTGTATTTCACTACTGAAGAGGCAACAGTGATTTGTTCCAGTCTAGAGTATATTTTAGGGTTCTTATTCAAAGTTTTCATATTTTCCACATTTCTGCAAGTCAATGCTGTTGTTGCACCATCCATGTACTTTGCACTTTACAGGTCCCTGCTCTGCATGCATCTACAGGTTGATGCAGGGGAGACAATGAAGCAGGGAGAGGGGGGAAAACTGAGGAAGAAAACGCATTGCTGTTATGCTTACTTTTAAGTTTTGGTAGTGCATGGGGACTAAATGGTTATACAACTGTCTGTGAAGAGCTCCAAGAGGACCTCCACAAACTGGGTAAGTGGACGACAATGTGGCAAATGAAGTTCAGTTTTGGTAAGTGTAAGGTGATGCACATTGGGACAAAAAAAAATCCCAACTTCAAGGATAGGCTAATGCGGTCTGAACTTGCTGAGACTGAGAGGGGGAAAAGATCTTGGGGTTGTAGTGGATAGCTCAATGAAGAGTGTCAACCCAGTGTGCTGCAATGGTGAAAGAGGCAAACTCTATGTAGGGGATTATTAGGAAAGGGATTGAAAATAGAATGGCTGATATTGGAGTGCCCCTGTATAGATCTATGGTGTGTCCTCATTTGGAATACTGTGTATAGTTCTTGTTACCGTATCTCAAAAAGGACATTGCAGAGCTGGAAAAGGAGGGCAACCAAGGAGGGCGACCAAGATGATTAGGGTGTTGGAGCACCCTTCCTATGAGGAAAGGCTGAGGAGCCTGGGACTTTTCAGTTTAGAAAAGAGACAATTGGGGGGGGGCAGCACATGATAGAGTTTTATAAATGTCCCGGTTCACCGGCCCCAGGACGATCCCTCCCACCCCCGGAGGCATACCCGCACCCTGACTCACCCCAGGAGTGGTGGACAAGCCGGGGAGAATCGACAGCACAGCCCCACGGGGGACGCAGCGGGGCGGCTCCTGTGGGCCCAGGCAAGAGGTGCACCACCGGCAGGGTGAGGCCCGCCCAGCGAACCCCGTGGCGCCCCTGCCTTGAGAGGCGTGACTCAGGCCCCACTGGGTGAAAGCAGAAGCTGGCCGCGGCACCCGGAGAGCAGGGAGAATAAAAAGAGGGGCTCTTTGAGAGGACCGGGGAGGAAGAACATGAGAAGGAGACACTACGCACGATGGCTAGAGAGAGAGCAAAGGGGCGAGTGATCTCCAGCTCACGGGGCAGAGGGACCTGAGGGGTGCTGCTAACCCCGTTCCCTGCTGTTCTGAGGTCCTATCGCAGCTCCCTTTTGTGAACCCACCCCGACTGCCAGCACAAGCCAGCCAGACGCCACGGCCACCGGTGGAACCCCCCCCCAGCACCCAGGAGAGGCCCGTCACAATAAAATTATGCATAGGGTAGAGAGAGTTGATAAAGAGAAATTTTTCTCCCGCTCCCAAAATACTAGAACTTGTGGGTATCCAAAGAAACTGATGGGCAGCAGGTTCAGGACGGAAAAAAGGAAATACTACTTTACACAGTGATTAAAATGTGGAATCTGCTGCCAGAGGATGTATTGATGGTCACAGGAATAAACAGCTTTAAAAAGGATTAAATGGATTCATGGAGGATCAATGGCTACTAACCATGACTGAGGGGAACCTCCATATTCAGAAACAGTAAAGTTTTGAATATCAGTGCCAGGAATAGAGGCCAGGAGAGTCCTTGGCCACTATTCCCTGTTGCTGGACCTCCAGAGGAAGTGGTTGGCCTCTTTGTGAGACAAAATACTGGACAAGATGGACCATTGGTCTGATAGATCAGAGCTTCTCTTATGTTCTTATGGAAGGTATCATTCACAAAATGGGTTTGAGGGATTTGAAGGAACAGAAAGAAGTAACATCATACAGTTGGTCTTGAAGACCGTTCCGGACATAAGTGGGGCAATGGGGCAATGTCAGAAAACAGGAGATGTTTGAATAGCTGAGTGATGGAAATGAAGTAGTAATGTCTGGGATATATATCAATGAGATAAGGGAGTGAGGCAATGGAGGGCTTTAAAAGTGATAAACATGGTGGATCTGTGACTGTACAGCAAGAAAGTGTAGAGGTCTGTGGAGGGGCATGACATGGTTGGAGTAACTGCAGAATTCATATATATATATATATCATTTATCATTTATTGGCTTTAGCATCAAGTAATAACTTGCCTGTAGATATCATGTGTTAATCCTATGTTGTTTCCCTTCTGAGATATTTCTTGATAGTTTATACCACACACAGCAAGTTTATGGAAGTTTCCTATTATTTAAAATTAATGTTTCACATTATAATGCACACATTGGTTCAGACCTTGCAATACCATCCTAAATAGAGTTACATAAGTCTGTTAGGGGGTCAATGGGTTTAGAAGGACATCACTTTGATTAGGATGGCATTGTCCATGATATAATGTGTTACGATGATGCTCCATTTTCTTACTTCCTTTTGGACCATGCCTCTTTCCTTAATGAATACATGACTCTAAATGGCTCTGAATAAACTAGGAGACCCTATAGCATAGCTTCAGGAAGATGCAAATCTGTGTCTCTGCCAGTGCTCCCTCTAAGCTGTGGAGTCTCGTGAGCAAAAATTCTACTTTGTGAGCTATTGGCATTGAAATTGTGAGTGCGCGATTTGGCTACTGCATAAATTAGTTTGTTCTGGAGCCATCCTTCCTGAGCTAAGACAGAAATGTGTGAGCCGGAGGCTAAAAAAGTGTGAGCTAGCTCACACTAACTCAGCTTAGAGGGTACACTGGTCTCTGCTAGTATTTGGAACTTGGATCCCATCCTTTGAACCAACCCTTCTCACATATATATTTTGAGCAGAGTATCTTTATCACACAGCTATCTTTCCCTGTTCGGCATTAGTGTAGAAATGGTATCTGGGTGAGTCAGGGATGAAATCTGCATCTAGTTCTTCATCAAATAAACCAGGTAAACCCTTGCACCAAGCAGTGCAGGTCAGTCAGCCGGTCCAATGCACTGCTGTTTCTATGCAGCATATATTATATTTGGGGCAATTTTTTTTTTAAAAAACAATCACATATAATCCAATTAGATTATTGGGTTATCCAATTTTATTCCAATTTATTTAAAATCTAATTATTAAACTAATTTTTTACACAAATATCTGTTTAAAACAGGTCTAATCAGATGCTGTACATGGGGCCACTGAATGCTTGTTAAGGCAACCATAACTACCATGGATTACTTAAAATGTATTATAAATGGTATACCTGAAGATCTCAAAGTGCCCTGTTGCAAGCAAAGCTGATCCATAGGACTGTACTGCCAATATATTCAGTCAAGGGCTTGTCTAATATATTGTCTTCCTTTCAGTGTCAAATGTCAGTATAAGCAATCTAATTGCCTGGTAGCGGTGGACTCCCAATGCCAATTTAATTATTTGTTTATGGTATGGTATGGTGTGCTAAAATGAGAATAGTAAACTTGTTTATGCATTTTGAGGTGATTTTCCAGACTGGTTCATCTTCATTATTTTGGTTCAAGAGTCTGTTTCAAAGCATAATAATAACTGCTACACTAGTTAGCAACTTGTTTTGGTTCAGAATTCTGCAGGCATCTTTATTAATGCACTGGGAGAGAAAGTAAACAACTCATTTATAAACTCCAGGAAATAACAACTTGGGAACTATTGACCTACAGCGAGGATATAGTAAGAAATGAGCCTGGAGAGGAGGTTGAATAGTAAATGTAAAATGAGAAAAACGCATGGGGGGTGGATTCTAACAACAACTTCTGTGGGAAGGCAATATAGAGCTTGGAAAAATAACTCCCCTAAACAGTACAAAATGATAGGAGGCAGGAAGTATGATAAGAGCCCACTGAGCAATATGACTGAACAGTAAGGTGTCAGGCATTCTGCTGTGAATCACCAAACTCATATCTACACTGTGCTGCAGAAGCCTTGGTTAGAAAATGGCACACAGCACTGGTTATCTTAGCATGGATGTTCATAAACCGTGACAAATTATCTTCAGTGCATGCTCATCGGACTGCCTTCAAAATAGTCTGCTTTCTTTTAACAGAATGTTAGAATCACTTACTGAGGTATGCACATATTGATTTACATATTAGTATCACTTTGCTATCACTTTGGATTGTTTAGTAAAGAAAACTGAAAACAAAGTCATTGGTTTATCACAGGTAACAGGCAATGCAAAAAATTGTAAGCTTAGCTTGTTCTGTTTTTTAAAAGCTCGATAGCCTGTCACCACCAGCAAATGTTATTACCCTGAACAAGTAGCTCCAGTGTGTATATGGAATCTCCAGTGTGCCATGCATCCAGAAATGTATGAAAAATTAAGGTTCCATGCTTTCCAGTGTTGGGGGAGGCTCCATTTGTGCAGTGAAGGTATGCACAAACATCAGTCCTCATAACTGGAGGGAATGGGGCAGGTTACTTACATGAAACTCTCTGTGGCCCTTGAACCTCAGAAAGGTTGGGATCCTAAAAAGTTCAATTAATTCCAGAGTGTCTTTATGTTTACATGACATCCTTATTCCAACATACAGACATGGATGATGAACAGTGTTCCCTCTAAGCTGAGTTAGTGTGAGCTAGCTCACAGGTTTTTAGCCTCCAGCTCACACATTTTTCTCTTAGCTCAGAAAGGATGGCTCCAGAGCAGACTAGTTTATGCAGTAGCTAAATTGCTCGCTCACAACTTTAACGCCAGTAGCTCACTAAGTAGAATTTTTGCTCACAAGACTCCACAGCTTAGAGGGAACATTGATGATGAACATACTGATTGGCCCATATATCTGATTGGCCTCAGATACCTGCAAGACCATATCTCCTGCTATGCTCCACTGTGAACAGCTTCACTCATCTGAGCAAAGCCTAATAATGGTGGAACCATGCAATTGGGTAAGATTGATAGCTGCTGATACATTTGGCTCTCACCTTGTGGAATGGCCCGCCTGAGGAAGTCAGGAAGGCTCCTACTCTTCTGGCATTCTGCAAACTATGTAAAAGAGAATTGTTCAGGGGGAGATTTTTAGAAAGTGAATAGAGCCACAATATAATGGAATGGTTCAGGCAGAATGGTTCAGTAGTCTATGCCAATGTTTATTATATGTATTATTCTGCTCTTATTGCATTGTTTTCTATTTCTGTAATTCCATTATTGGCATGTCTAATATATTTTTCTTTTTGTATTTTTTTCCAAACATTTTATCTTAGTTCTATTACATTGTTTATTGGATGTTTTATGGTGATTGCATTATTTTATGTCATGTGACTAGGGTTGTCAAGTGCAGCCTGGCAACTGGTGAGAGTCCAGGTGGTGGGAACTTGGGAGGAGGCACCAGTGTCAATGGTGTGACATCACTTCTGGGGGAAACCTGGAAGTAACACAATGCCTTTTTAGGAACCACCAGAGCTGACTGCCATCACTTCTGGGGTTTTCCCAGAACTGATGTCACTCTGTCACTGATGGCATGAAAAAAACAACATTATTTTTCTTCTGCCACCTGGAAACTGGCAGTCCTCATTGTGATCCTGCTTGAGTCTCAAAGAGAAAGGTGAGCTATAAATAACATAAAGGAATAAACAAATTTATTTGAAGATCTCCATATCCACATCTGTAGATCCTAGTTTAATCTATATGCTAATGTCTTGTGTTTTCCTTCCAGGTTATGAGGGTGATGACTGCTCATTTTGTGTGTGTGTGTGTGTGTGTGTGTGTGTGTGTAAAATGTCATTAAGTTGCAGCCGACTTATGTTGATCCCATAAAGTTTTCAAGATAGGTGATTAAGCAGAGGTGGTTAGCTGTTGCCTTCCTCTGAAAAGTCTTCCTTGATCGTCTCCCATCCAAGTACTGACCCTGCTTAGGGACAAACATACAGGTCCTAGATCAGTACTTTGTGCCTTAATGGAGGCAGGCAACTTTGCCTGTTGTGGGTTTTAGAAGAGTTATAAAAACTGTATTACACATCATTTATTGACTCCCATAGAGATATTTTGATCTTTTTAATATTGCACTTTTTTTTTCTTAGCAAGGAAGTGGTTCCAAAGAAGCAAATGAAGAACTATATTTTTTCACCTGTAAGGTCATGGAGTGCATATTGTCTCTATACAATATAGGGCATTAAACTTCTATACAAAATTAAATAAAACAGTTTTTACTTGAAATTCAGCTTTCTTCCTCTGTCCCTGAGGGACAGTCCAATGTTTAATTACAATTTATTGATCCTTTGTCTGTACTAACGTTATTATGCCTGTGCTGCTTGGGGGATACTAAGTTTATGTAATGTTAACACCCTGCTTTTATTACAGGATTTCTTCATTTTTGTTTCCCAAATATAACAGCTGAGTCTATGAGCTATATAAGAGCTCATAGTATCTGATAACAAGCAATCACTGTGATTCGTGACTACTGTATTTTATAGTTCATAAAAAAATACAAATGGTCCTTGTTGTTGTTAGCCATTCAGTCATGTCCAACTCATGTCCTTATATATCACAGAAAATTCTCACAACTAATAATGTGCTGTATCACAAAAATTAGAAAAGTCTCTTCCTTGTGATATTGTAGAACAGCTTCTGTAGTAAATGACAAGCATCTAGATGTAAGCCCGTTCCATAGTTGATCTTCCTCAGAAGTTATTCATAGTAGATCTCCCTCAGAAATTCTCTCTTTAAAATTAACTATAATTATTATAACACAAAGAAGAACACACAGCTAAATGGAATCTTAGTGTTATAAAGGAGCATATGGTGTGTTATTTAAACCTACCTCTAATTTACAACTCAGCTTTTACACAAGAAGCAAGCCAATCTATTAACGTTTCCTTAATCAGGCACAGAGCCTTCTTACAAAATGCTGTCTAAACATGCTAACAACATAACCATCTGAAGAAAAACTATCCCCTATTATTCCATACTGCTGTGTGTATGTAACTACCAAACCCTTAAATGTACAGATCTCAATTATAAACATTATCAATTTTATTATCAAGCTAATATAATATAGTTCATATATTATTACCTCAAGTATTCACAACATTTTAAACAGTACCCTTAATAATCCAATATAACAATATCTTAAATGGCAACTTATCATAAATGCAATATAGATACATTACAAAGAGGCTCTAGAAAAGTAGCTCCTATATATAACATGATGGATCCAAATTTGTATTAAGTTCATTAGGCATATATGTTTTTAACCTATACATCCAAGCTGCCTCTTGACGGCAGTGTCCCTTTTCTACAAAATGTACTACCAAAGGTGCTTCCAGATTTCTATTGTTGATTCGTGATCTGTGTTCTATAATGCGTATATTTACAACATGTACACTTATATTAATATATAGAAGCTGGCATGGGCATATAACAACATATATTGCCCTTTTAGTATTACAGTTTGTAGAAGCTACTTTTTCGGACTACTTTGTAAAGTATCTATCTTTGTGATGAGTTTCAATATATGAACTATATTATATTAGCTTGATCATAACTTTGATAATGGTTATGATTGTGATCTATACCTTTAAGGTTTTGGTAGTTACACATGCAGCTTATGGAATTATAGGGGATAGTTTTTCTTAAGATGGGTATGTTGCCAGCATGTTTAGACAGCATTTTGCCAGCGAGTATTACAGCAGAAGGCTTTGTACCCAATTAAGGAAACATTAATGGACTGGTTTGCTTCTTGTGTAAAAGTTGAGTTGTAAACAAGAAGTAGGTTTAAATAACACAGCATACGCTCCTTTATAACACTAAGTTTCCATTTAGCTGTGTGGTCTTCTTTGTGTTACAATAATTATTTTTAATTTTAGGGAGAGAATTTCTTAGGAAGATCTACTATGAATAACTTCTGAGGAAGATCAACTATGGAATGGACTTACATCTAGATGCTTGTCACTTACTACTGAAACTGTTCTACAATATCACAAAGGGACTTTTCTGATTTTTGTGATATAGGATCACATTATTAGTTGTAAGGATTTTCTGTTATCTAAGAGATATGTAAGGACTATTTGTATTTTTATGAACTATAAAATACAGTAGCCATGAATCACAGTGGTTGCTTGTTATTAGGTTTTACACTGTGTGATTCTGGTTTGTTTTTCAGCTCACAGAATCTGTCATGAGACCCAGACTCACGTTAGTGATGGAGGTATGCTTTCTGCCCTTATTGTTGCTCAGTGGGTGTGTACTAGGAGTAATGATGGATTCACAGATATGGCATGGAGTTTAAGAAAGGATGGGGTCCTGTGGTCTCTTTTGTTTGTGTCATCTAGGCCTTTGAGACACAAACACTCCCTGAAAGCAGATGCAAGCAGTTAACAGGATGGGGCTTCTGTTTAGAAACTGTGGGAGCTAATGTAATCCACAGGATGAAGCTCACAGGAATCCAATAGTCAATTATGCTGGTGTTCATCCCATTGATTTCTACAAAACAGCAAAGTAATTTTTAATTTACACAATCTGCTAAAGCCAATGGTGTATCAGTGCCATAACTAGCCTTCCCTATGCATGAGTCACATTGTCAACTCTTTGTCGCTCCCTCCCCACAAATAAAGGAACCAGATTATGAAAAAGGATTGGAGCTGGCTCAGAAGTTTAATGTTTTGGCATATGCCCAAAAAGTGGTACTTGCCACTAAAGTTGCCAACTATGCTGTGTTCTGAGGAACACTCTTCATCCTAAGGACCTGTTACATGCTACAACTAGTGCAGTGTAGTAGACTTTTACCAGAGGATCAGGGACCAAAGAGTTCAGGGAAGCATATCCTCCCTCCCCTTTGTCCTCAAAACCACTCAGTCAGAAAGGGTAAGCTAAAGAGGTAGTAGCTGAATTCAGACATCATGATAAACTGTAGCTTCTTTAAACCTGGTTAGTTACAAATCCCTGTGTGTTTCTTGCTCATATGTTACAACAATCACAGTTACAATTAGTAATTGGAATTAGTCTACAACCCAAACATGAACCCTAGTTTCAAACTCTGGTTTGGTGCTAACCCATAAATTCTAGTTTGCAGGATTATCAGCATTCAGCCATCACAACTAACCAGGGGTCAAGCAAATTGTGCTTTATAAACTATGGTTTACTGTGGCATCTGAATGTGGCAAGCGATCTGCCCAAATGTTACCAAGAGAGTTGTGTGGCTGAGTAGAGATCTGAAACTGTCTCTCTTCATCTAAATCCAACACTCTAACCACTGTATCACATTGGATCTACCTTAACCTGTGCTGGTCAGACATGACATACAAGAATCTCCTCATGATTGGTGGAAGCTATTCAGTCTGAACAGTGGTATTTTTTTTTTGGGGGGGGAGAGGGTTAAATCTGCCATTCCCCTAAGAAATTCTCACCTTCTTTCATTTGGCCACTGTGGCACCGAAAAGGAAACAGCAGATGTGGCCAGAAGATTTTGCATGATTCAGTCAAATAACAGAGAATTCATTCTAAGCAAAGATAAGTATTCTCAAATACCTCATAGGTAACTCCACTGTCAGTGCCGGCATCCCATGGTATCAGATCTTGAATGACCTTTTGGACCCACCCACATTCTTTGGTACACAAGTCCTCAGCTGACAATCCTACATTCCAGTCTGGACTGGGCCCTAGCATGGTAAGGAAAGACATCAGATGGCGTGTTCTGTCCACAGAAAATTCAGCAGAGGGCGCAGCTCTCCTGTAAATGGAAAAGAGAGAGAGCTGAAGTAAAGTTTGCTGTTTGAGAAGCTGTCCTCCTGAATGCTGCAGGGAAAATATAGCAAGAGTGAGAGTTATGTGGTAACCTATAAAACATTTTTGTGAGCAGTCAAACTAAAGCTGACATACTATTTCGAGTGAAGTGATTCTAGGATCATGGTGACAGGCAGCAGAATTTCTGCATGTACTAGAAACATCGAAGATTGATATGATGAAGTGTTTGATATGGTTGTACTATACTATATCCTTTTCAGCCCTCAGACAAGCATGTGTATTATTTAATGAAGTGGCTCTTACTTCACTCCTTTTTTAAAAAAAATTATTGGAACTTCAAGCCACTTGGAAAAAGAAACACATGAATTATCTGACACCCATGGAAGAATATTGGTTTAAAATTGTAGTTAATGAAGCAGAGGTATTCTGAAGATGTCGTCCTTGCTTAGTTCTCTGATAGATTTTTAAAAAGGTTTGTGCTGAGCTCTGACTAAAAAGTTCAAACTGGCAACATTTTCAAAACTATCATTAGTTAGCTTTTCATGCTCAGGCATGTGTGAGATTTACTGCGTCAGCCAGAAGATATTGTAGCCAAATATTGTGTAAGTTTCTGCCAGAGAACATCTGTGGCAATAAGCAGCCCACCCTGATTCTTGTGATCTTGCCAAGGATCCCCTTACGCAAGAGGCTGCGTTGCATTGTATTGCATATGGAATCAATCATGTTGTGCAGTAGGCTGGCCAAAGGTCTTCAGTGACTGACAGTCCCTCTAACCCACCTCCATAGTAACATGTGCAAAAACAGTGGCTTGATCCATCTGGGGAGGCTTGTGCTCTTGTGACATTCTAATGGCTGGCACTGATCTCTGGCATCTACACTCCTTGACAGGTGAAATGCACTGCTCTTGGAAGCCAGCATAAGGCAGCAGTAGTCCAAAATAGGGATGAGCACGAACCGGGAAAATGGAGGCTCATTTCAGTTTGTGGAGCCACACAAACCACGAACTTACACAGACCTTCCCATTTACCAAACTGGTTCATTTTGTGAGGTTCATGATGTAGTACAATGACCTCCCTGTGGGCTAGAGATGCCAAACTAGCAGCAAGTCTCCAGCTAACTCTCCTCTACCTGCCCTCCAAGTTTGGTGACGATTGGATTGAGGGGGGGCAAGGTACAGCC
Source organism: Gekko japonicus (assembly GCF_001447785.1). NCBI lineage: Eukaryota > Metazoa > Chordata > Lepidosauria > Squamata > Gekkonidae > Gekko > Gekko japonicus. The sequence continues at coordinate 945,046 of NW_015166424.1, forward strand.
CCCAAAACATGTGTCCCCAGGAAAGTACTCTCTGTGGAAACCACAGCTGCAGATTCAAGAGTGTGTTGAACGGAAGCTAAAGGCATCAAACTCTCAGAGGTGTTCAGAAAAAAACTATGAGAGGGGGTGTTCTGGCAAAGCAACTGGCAGCTAAGCCCCTCTGCCCAGCATGAGTAGAGGTGGCTCAGAGCCCTGACTCCACTCCAACTCACACAATCCCAGCCAGCTAGAGCCAGTAGTCACAAAGCCCAATGGGGGGGGGGGGGTTCCTCAGGCAAGGAACCAATGACTTCCAGTTCCCTTCCCTCTCTGCCTCTGCCTCTGCCTCTACCTCTAACTAACGCGCAACATGCCTGCTGCCAATGGAAAATACTGGCTGCTTGTGAGCTGGGGATGTATATCACTCTGCTCCCATAGAGCAGAATGGGAGCTTTCTTATTGGTGGCCAGTGCTGCCTGTTGAGCTTTGGAGGGCTACTATTAGTGTTGCTATGGCTGCAGAAGCCCACCCCTGTAGCTTTGACAATTGTAACTGACCAGTGCCAGCATGTCCGCCGCAGATGCTGCCAGTGCCAACACACCCCACAAGATGCCTGAACCTCCAAAAACCACATGGAGGGTCATTGAGGTGAGATCACATAGACCTCAGCTCCTGAACCACAACCCAGGCGATTTTAGTCATAAATTTAGGGTTGTGGGCAGGTTTGTGCTCATCCTTAGTCCAAAATGAATCAAAAGATCCAAAGGGCCCCAAGAATGAAGCACAACTGAGACATCAGTGGTCTTAGTTTGTTATCATCCCTTTGTCAACATATCCACAAAAGTTGGCCCTGGGCTGCATGGGGAAAGGCACAATGCCCAGCAGAAATGGTACACTTCTTGCAAAATCCCATTTTGTAACATTGTATTGGATTCAGGACTCGGAGTCCTAATGCTCCACCCTTAATATTTGCAAGATAATGTAAACTGGCAGAAAAAATATGGCACGCTTAAAGAAAGGAAAAGGACAAAGTTGTATTGCTGAACCTATAGTATAAGTCACTGTTCTGTCACTGGAGGTATTTCCTTTAACCTTTCTAGTACATGCAGGGAGTTATACCAACAATGTACTGGGTTGAATCCTATCAATTTTCTAACTGTTCACCATCAAATTTTTTTAGCAAGGACTATGGGACTCACAGGGGGAAAAGCCATATGGGACAGGCACTGCACTGAGAGGAATGATTAATATCAGTAACAATAGAGTGGTATTTATGAAATTCTTGAATGAAATCTGAAATATAGACAAAGATTACATTCAGATGTTAATGCACTGAGCAGATCGGTAAGAATCATTTCAGTTTTAGGAGGCAAATGCGACTACTTGCTATAGTCGTGTCACCATACAATGATGCACTGAAAATTCTAATTTAAAACAAAGGTTAAAACAAAATGAGAAAGGTAATCGAAATTCTGACCAATTGTCTCACGTAAGTATTTGTTTTTATTTCTATTAGAAAATGCATATCCCACCTTCGCTATCAGTAGTTACACTCAATGTGACTGAAATATGAGTAGTTGGTAACTGTATGAACTACAGATTCCTTTTGAAAGAAAATTCTTAGAAGTTAGGTTATGCCCTTCACAAGCAGGCCTTTACCACCTAAGGTCAAATTCTGTCTTTGTTTCCTTTGGCAGCCTTCAGGGAACAAACCTTGCCAATTCTGTGTGCCAACACTCTTCAAGATGGATAGGGCACCATGACTAGTACAGATGAAAAGACTTTTGCTGTCATCTCATCCATCACCTGACAGCTACGATAAGATTGCTCTTTGCTTTGTAGTGTTTCAGCTAGTCTAGTTCTAATGTCTCAAGCCATCAGTGTTCAGTTGTTGCTTCCCTTGAACAAACATGCCTCTCCACTAAGAATACCTTTGATGGATTGACGAACACCAAGTGAACTAAACAGCAAGGTTTTCAACTGATTTAGCTAGGTCAGGATCTCAGTTCTACAGATCAATTTTAGAATCGCTGTGATGGAGCAAATCCCTGCTGAAATTAATAGTGTTTGCACTGGGATCATCACAGCACTGCAATCTTCACATCACTTCTTCTGGAATAGTTTACCGAAGTGAATGGACCCTCTTAAGATATATTGTTTAGTGGCTACAACAAGAGGAATTGATGTTTAGATACACATTTTGCAATGTTCCGCTTTCTTCTCCACCATTTTCTTGTTCTTCTAACCACCTCTAACAGCATTTTCGCCAATCTTTTCCTTTACTTCTCAAATCTATGTATACATCTGCCTATTCATCATTACTCATTATGTGCATAAAGGACACTCTTCCCATGGGTATTTGCTGTTTATGAGTGTGATTTTAAATGCTGGGTTCCTTTCAAGGTAATTTATTCATGTTGCAGCGCTGCTTTATGCTATGATGTTTGTTTACATCTGAAGTTTTAATATTTGAATTTTAGATACAGCGTTGGACACTGTTGAACAGATCTATGAGAGCCGTGGGGGTGTGATTTTTGGCAGTTTCCCCTCTACCCCAACAGCCCTTCAACTTCTTTCTTGTGCTGTTCCAGAGGGAGGTTGCCTGTTCCTCTGGAGCAACATTTAGGGTCATTTTGGGCTACGGCAGGAGAAGGCAGGTGAGAAAGTCATGCCCCAGAGATCAGAAATCTTGCCAACTATGGTCAATTTTGAAGGGATACAAGTATTGTTAAATTAATTGTTATCTGTCGTGAACTTTCAGATATTTTAAACAAGTAAATGGAGACTACCTTTTAACCAAGCTTTTATATGTATACTCACAGTCCAAGTATTACTGTCAGCAGCAGCCTTACTATGAAGCAGTCACTTGGATAGGAGGATCTGGTGGCTATGCCTTTTTCCTGCTACTGTCCAGGTTTATCATTAATAAATTGATGAGGGTCCGACTTACCTGAGGGACCGCCTTTCCCCATATATACACCCAAGAGCACTTCTGTCGGGGACACAACACCGCCTAATGATGCCAGGCCCCCAGGAGGCAAAGCTTGCTGCAACCAGGGCCAGATCCTTTTCAGTGGCGGCCCCTACCTGGTGGAACGAGCTCCTAGAGGAGATCAGGGCCCTGTGGGACCTTATGCAGTTCCGCAGGGCCTGCAAGACGGAGCTCTTCTGCCAGGATTTTACATAGGGGCCGCCACTACCACTACCACCACCATTAATGGTGGAGAATAACAGGGTTTGGGACGGTCCCAGGAAAATCAGCCACAATCTTGACACTGACACTGCTGGACTGGCTGACCATCGACAGGACAATATTGCTCCCAAGGAAATGAATGATACCATCACGAAATTATTCGGAAGCCATCTTGTTTGCATGGAGCACTTTATTCTTGTGTATGTTTTTATTTAATGGTTTTACTGTTTTATCCTGTTTTTATGTATGGGCTTGTGCCCTCTTGTAAGCCGCCCTGAGCCTGCTCGCGGGGAGGGTGGGGTAAAAATGTTAACAATAAATAAATAAATAAATAAATAAATTCCGACTTTTTGCTTCATGTGCAAAACCTCCCCCCCAAAACAAGAAGTATTCTTGCTCAGAATTTTTCGCATTTTGTAACCTGATAAATATTTGTGTTTTATGGTGCAAACTTTATCTAGCTATGCTATGATTAAAACCAAATAAAACACTAACCCTGCACCAATGATGCAGAAAAAGACACCTCAGTTGTCATGGAAGGATGAAAAAATGATGAGCTGGATGGTGCCAGGGTCAGTTATGGGCGCTTTGTCTTACCAAGAACCTACAAGCACTGCCTTCTCCTGCACCACCACAAGCTGGGTTCAAATTGAGTCCATGAAGCAGTGCAGGTACAGGAAGTTATGCCTATTGAATCACACATATCTGATGGATGGGGAATAAACCACAACCTTGAGGAGGATTGGTGCCCTTGTCATTGTGGTGTTGGGCCACTTTGGCTGGAAAGCTAGCTCTGGCTGGATCCCTTTCATCAAATTGGATCCAGTAACTCCTTCCAACAATGGGGGCGGTGGGGAAATCTCAGTCTTTCTTTGTTCGGTGAAGTCTTTACCCACTGAATGAACACTTAGCAGATGGGGATTATTGGATCTATGCTAGTGAAAAAATTCTACAAGTGTGCTGCATGGGACACAGCAGTTCAACTCTTTTGACTGCCTGAAGCAGGCTTCCTCCCATGCCACCCTAGCAATGTACATCACAGCAGCACTGAACAAATGGGGGGAAGCCTCCTCCTCTTCCCATCTTTGCCACTTCTCCTGTGGGGTACAAGATTAGCTTCAGGGCAGCACCTCAGGAGTTTACTTTGGAACTGAGCAGCACAGAACAGATTGGGAAACTCTTGGAACCTGCAGGGCATCTACATGGAGTGGTGGCAAGGATGGGAGGATGTCTATGCCACTGCTTCTGAAGCCCACCTTGAACCCTGCAGGGGTAGGGGAACAAATGGAAGAGCCTTTCCCCATCTGTGTTGCTGCCACTGCTTGGGTCCAGTGCAACCTAGACTAAGGCTTTGTATTTTAAGAACCCTTTTTCGAGAGCCAGTTTGGTGTAGTGGTTAAGTGTGTGGACTCTAATCTGGGAGAACAGGGTTTGATTCCCCACTCCTCCACTTGCAGCTGCTGATGTGACCTTGGGTCAGTCACAAGCTCTGGCACAGCTATCCTTGAAAAAGAGCAGTTTGTGTCAGAGTTCTCTCAGCCCCACCAACCTCACAGGGTGTCTGTTGTGGGGAGGGGAAGGGAAAGAAGTTTGTAAGCCGCTCTGAGACTCCTTCGGGTAGTGAAGGGCGGGGTATAAATGCAATCTCTTCTTCTTCTTCTTTTTCTCAAGCCTGCCTTCTAGCCTAATATTCTTGTTCCTTTTTGCATCTTCCCCTCTCCCAAGCCATAGCCAGAGGAGCTCAGATACCTTTTGGAAGTTCTGCCATGCCACATTTCTAACAATCAGAACGAGGCGGTTCTTTCCGAGAATATCCAAGTCCATCCAATGACAGAGGGGAGAGGAGGAGAAAAAAATGGCAGGGAACAGGCTAAGGATGAAGGCTTTTGCATAAAAAAAACCCTTTCATTTCTCAAACTGCTCTTGGCCATTCTAGTTCCTCTCCTCCCTAGACTCAGTCATGGGTCCTTGGATAGATTTAGGGAGTACTGTACCACCACAATAATCAGGATTCTATTGTGCTTCCTGCGGATATCCAAGTTCCCGTCTGATTATGGACAAAGGAAAGTAGGAGAGATGGTGGCCAGATGGCCAACAGGGAAAGGAAAATAAGGTGCAGACCCTTTCTCTGTGGCACTTGAACAGTAACACTCATGACATTAACTAGCACTGACATGGGGATGAGAGCACATATTAGCAAGCAAAAATGCTAAGAACTTTAATACTTTAAGAGTAATTATGTGTTGATACAGAAACAGCCTATTGTAGGAATGGAGCAAGATGATTAAAAAGTGATAGGGAATTTCTACTAGAGTTATGCACAACAAAAATTTCCTTTTTAATTTTGGATTTTCTACAAGGCATTATTTTCGTTATTCCAGCATTTCAGGGGGGTTGTTTTCATTTTAACAATTTTGGGGCACAGTTTTGGGGTTTGAGAATTCAAAGAAGTTTGTCACTATTGCCTGGCACTGGTTTCCCAAGGAGGGTCAGTCCCCCCCCCCCGAAAAATCTGGGGAAGGCCCGAGTCCCCCATAGTTTATGCCTATGGTATTGTGTACTACGGATGTGCAACAGCACCAAAATCTGAATTTTAATTGGGACACTTCAGAACTAAAATTCAGAATTTAGGAAATCTGAAATTTCTGAATAGTGAGCCTCCGTTAAAGTCAACAGAAATAGCTTTAAATTTTTTTTTAAAAAACACAAAAAGGCAAACCACTTTTTACAAGATTTCCTCAGCCCTCTGACCTTTTCCCAGTGCCTATGCCCAGCTGAAAGCATTAAGATGTGGCAAGTGCACACAGAAACAACCTCCTTTGCTATGTAGCACAGCCAGGTGTTAGGAAATGACTGCAATCTGGACAGGAACCCTGAACAATGCAAATGCTACTAAGGTAGCATTGGGCAATGGGCACGGCACAGTGGAGCATAGGACAGCTGTTGCTGGGGAGTGGGCAAATACATTGGGCAGAACTGGAAGGCAGACTGGAGAACCACTCAGAGAGGATGGGTGGGCTGGAACTTCTCCAACAGCACTGGGCACGGCCCAGCTGAGTTAGTGAGTGAACACAGTCCTGGTCTAGCAGTTGGAAGAAAGGAAAGGACAGCAGGAGGAGGCAGCAGGACGAAGCATGGCATACCTTGTATCATGGACTAGAGTGCGCCATTCTCTCTTACTCAATGGGTAATTCAGGGAAGCCCAGCAATGTTCATGCAGCCTTCCCCATGTGCTCCCTCCACCATGCCCACATTTCATACTGCTGGCAGACTCTCTCTAAAAAACAACAGTATCTGATTTGGCTACAGCAGAACACAGACAAAAAAAGAAAAAGAAAAGAAAACCTCTAAGTGTATATTAGGAATGAAATAGATTAAGTAGATCGTAAATTAATAGGGAAATTTTATATGAAAATTTAGGTCCCTATGGGGGTATGTCAGGCATAAGGATAAGGTTTGTTAGATAGATGTAGATAGATTTAGATTAGATTTAGATAACTGTGGATACCCAGCATGAAGACATGTGTCTCATAGCAAGTGAATGACTGACTCATCAAATGCAATCACACACACACATGCTATTTTTTTTGTTTTAGGGAAATGAACTATTTTCAAAGATTGTAGAAATGAGACAGAAGGAAAGATGGCAAATAGAGAGTTTTCAGTAGAAAAATAATTTTATTGTCAGTAAGTCAGCATAAAATTACATTTAAAAAGATGCAGCTAGGATTTTTTTTAAAAAAAATCTGGTGGCTGGTGCTGCGCTGCTGGGCCACCCCCCCCATAAGAATCAATGGAGAGAAATGTGCCTGCACTGAGAGGCACCTACTTTGGGGGGTTGTAAAATCAAACCCGTCTGTCCATTCTGCTTGAAATGTAGGAGGTCTTTAGATTTGAGGGAGGGCTGTGTTTTGTAGAAATGTGGTGCTATTATCTTTAAAACAGCTTCCCCTTAGATTGGTTCACCATTGAAAATAATGTCCCCGAAGTTCCTGAACTGTTATGTTCTACCTGAAAACCAGCAATTGTGGTAAAGGATTCCCCCTCCAAATCCCAGATCAAAAATTAGAACAATTTTTTTCTAGGAGCACACTCCTCATATGAAGCCCACCCCGGTTTATTGCCACAATCAAATGGGAGTCAGCTGCTAATTTCCTTCCCCCTCCCACCAGGCAGGATTGTGACATGGTACTATTATTCTGTCAGGAGACCAAAAGCCAACTACTTTAATCAGCTGAGAGTCTTTTGAGCAACCGAGCAGTCACTGTTGGGTCAACATATCTGGATTAGTTTGCAATCTGATTGCATGGGCCACCTTGCTGGCCATTGTGAGGGCAGAAAGGCAGGATATAAATGTTGTAAATAAACAAACAAATGTTCATATGTGAAATCTGCAGATATATTCACTGTGAAATTTGTAGCATCCTTAATGATAATGGAACCCCCTTTTCTGAGATTTAAAACAAATGTATGCTGCTACCTCAGAAATGGGCAGAATAAACTGAAACTTTAAAAATTTCTAGTTGTTTTCTATCGATTCATGGCTATACTGGCAGGTGAATTAACATTAGATTTCAGCTTTTCTGTATTTTGTGTTAACTGTGAATAGTAGACCTCTATCTGAATTGCATTCATAGTTCTCCACCTATCATTTCTGAGATCCAGTATTGTGCAATGATTAGACTGTCAGAGTAGGATGTGAGGGACCCAAATTCAAATTCCTATTCAGCTGTAAGACTCCTTGTTCAACCAGTCACCATCGTCTATCAACATCAGAGGTCATTTCGAGGGGGAACGCGGGGGAACGCAGTTCCCCCGGGTGAGGTACGGGGGGCGGGGCACATGACGAAGCCCTGCCCCCTGCTTCCGGCCGCCCCGCTTCTGGCCCTCATTCAGCCAGGAGGAGGCAGGAGAAGAGGGAGGGTAAGTTGCTTCCTCCCTTCCTCTCCCCACCCCTGCCTGCCTGGGGCCAGGGAGGGCCTTCGCGGGGCCCCTCATGGGGCTTGGCAGTGGAGCTGCAAGGCCGGCACCGGTGGCCAGAACCGTTGGGGGCGGGGTGTGTGGCCTTATGACACATTTCCAGTGATGTCAGGAGGTGTGGCCTTATGACACACTTCCGGTGATGTCAGGGGGTGTGGCATATGCTAATGAGTTATGCTAATGAGTTCCCCTAGCTCTTTTTCTACGAAATGACCCCTGATCAACATAGTCACGGTGTTGTGAAGATAAAATGGAGAAGGTGCCCTTAAGCCTCTTAGAAGAATGACAGGCTAAAACATGATAGATAGAAAGACAGATTAAGGTATAGTGATTTGGGACCTGAATCAATTGTGACAGACCAGATCCCTGCAGTAGAACAAAAGCACCTGCTTCCCTATCAATTAATCCTTAAAAGTTATTTTCTGAATCACAAGATTGGTCCTAAGATTGCCCCGTACTTCTGCTGGTGCCTGTAATAAAATTATAACAATACAAGGAACTATGTGTAGTCCCTCTAAATGGTAAAAATCATTTAATTTATTAATATAACCGGATGTGCATCTCCATTGCCAGAACTATAAAAAATCCAGCAGTAACTCACTTCACATCAGCTAACTCCACGTCATTGCATTTCATGAGAATGGCACTGTTATTTTTAAATGGAAGATAAAATCACTGAGACAAGGTCTTATCACATCCTGTAATATAATTTAAATGTACTGTTTCACAGTAAGAATAATCAAGCTGCCATGGTTTTAACATACGAAAAAAAATCTCTATTAATTATGTATTCTGAAAGTGGCAGATGGAAGCAAAATGAGAACAGAATTATACTTTTCAGGTTGATGCATGTCTTGCTCAATAAAAAGAAAATATCACCCATTTTTGAAATAACTGCAAGGCAAGAAAGTTTCACCTCATAAAACATGGATCACCTAAGTAGTTTTAATAAGTAGCAATATGACATTTACTATGTTTATTATACCTGTTATTTACATAGGACCTGGGAGATTTGATCTTATGCTTGTTCAGTAGGCCTTGTGCAAGCACAAGCAGATACTTGTGCATCACAATCTGAGGTGGCAGTTTTTGATCCCTTAGAACTGAAGATAGAGGCCTTGGCTAGTTGCCATCTGTTAAGTGTAATCCTAAAAACACTTTCAAAGGAAGAAGCCCCACTGAATAGACCTGAATAGGATTCTGAGTAGACCTGCTTACGATTGCTCTCAATAAAGGAATCTTAGAATCAGAAAAGTACTCTAGCAATACAGACCTTGCTAAACATCAGTGGCAATATATAGTGGTTAGAGTTTATTATTAGGATTAAGGAAACCCAAGTTCATATACATGAAGCGCACACTCCATCATATCTATGTCACAGGACGGTTGTGAATAGAGAAAGAGAGAGCCATGTATGCTGCCCTGAGTTTCTTGGATGAAGGACAGGATAAAATATATGAAGATGGTGATGAGAGAATGCCAAATATAAGACATCTTATGCTAACCGAATGTCTGAGCCACAAAACTATACCTCCCATTGGACAGAAAGATGGGGCATAAATGTAGTAAGTAAGTAAATACCTCACTAGCCATTAAAACACCCAGAATATTCCTATTGAATAATTTCACTAAGCCACTGGGATGGGACAGCTATTCTGATAGTTCCTGGGATGTGGCATCTCCATTTTCTTGTCTTCTAAACCAACCCACCCTTTTGCACGCCAAGAGTGTTAACCCAATAGCTAATCATTATTTGAGATTAGGGTTGCCAAGTCCATCTTCCACCCCCAGCGGGGGACTTTGGGGGCGTTCCTGGAAGGGGTGGGGCATCCCCAACATGATGACATCACGTTGGGGACGTATGCTGCCCCCCCACCCGGCCGTGCACCGGATCTCCAGAAACAGCAGTTCCCTGCACTTAAAGTAGCCGGCAGCCGGCATTTCCCCTTTAAGAGAAGCTGTGTTTCCCTTTTAAGAACGAAGCTGGCTTTTCCCTGCAAGCTTGCAGAGTTCGCGCTTGGGATGAAACACGGGTTGCACACCCTTAAAGGGAGAGAGATGGGTGGCTGTGGGTGTTGGGGGTGGGGCTTCCCTCACTGGCCATCTGGCCAGCAGTGGGTAGAACCCCCCCAAAACAGGGGACCCCTGGCAAACCGGGGGGTTTGGCAACCCTATTTGAGATACTAAACATTTTCACCATTTGAATCAGAGCTTTGCAAGTCAGCAGTGCTCACACCATCACTGGGGAGAACAGCAGAAGCACTGTGGGTGATCTTATGTGCAAAGAAAAATACTGAACCCCAAGCAGAAATTTGGAAAGAAGTCTTATGGCGTGCAGAATAAGCCCAAGAGCAAAACCGTCAATATGGAGGATGAACTGGTGGTTTGGGATGCTGTCTATTAAATGTAATGCCAGAAAGAGTTTATATTCTATATTCAAGCTAATATTTCTTAATGTCGGTATTATATGCAGAGGTCTTCCAACCTCAGCTTCAGGGACTTTTCAGTCAACAAAAATATAGTGCCTTTCAGTAAAGGCTCTCTATTTTACGGAGGTACAGATGGGTCAGGCAATTTCCCCCAAACTAATCCCAGAGATATGTGAAAAGTCTATTAGCATGGACTTTCTCCTGACCTACTATACCTCTTGAACAATAGAACTATAAGGCCTGGGAGCCTCAGTAATAAATAATTTTTTTCTCTCCCATCTTTCTTTTCTTCCTATAAAATAAAGGTCAAGGAAAGAGTTAAAGTGGCGGAATTCTTCTGCCAACATGAACAGCCAGAACAGCACATAATTTATAATGCACAAAGGAAAACACAGTGCTAGACATCATCCGGGGTGCCATTTGCCATATCCATCAAGGAACGAGAGGGATGTAATTTAAAGCAAAGCCTGAAGACCTACCCTAGGATACAGTCAAACTTAAATGGTGCAAAGGAAAAGTATTTCTGGAGCATTTGCTGTGATTATTTTTTACACCTTATCAGCAGGGATGGCTAACTTCTACATTCTCAGAAACACTCTATTCTCCTGGCACTAAATGAGTGCACAAGCTGACCTCTTCCGCATCCCAAGATAGTATTACCTAGTAGTACGAATTTCACAATTATGGAGCAATTATGGTGCAATGAGCCTTAGGCATAGACAGGAAATTATATACACCATATCTATCATCCTCTAAGCAACTCAGGATGGTATATATCAGAGGTGGCCAAACTTGCTTAACGTAAGAGCCACATAGAAGAAACATCAGATGTCTGAGAACTGCAAGATATGAACAAATATTACACACATGTTTTTATCGGGAAAATATGCAAATTTGCTTTTTATTAACATTAAATAAGGCTGCCAGAAATAAAAACAAAAGGGGTAAAAACAGATATTGATAATGATAGTTAAAGAGACAAATGGGGGGGCTTTGAGAACACATTTAAAGTTAGAATTGCTTTCTTTCTTTGCTCTCCCCCACCTCAAGCCTACCCAGGAAGGGGAACACTTCCCCAGCCACCCTGCCAGGAGCCACATAATATGTGTGAAAGAGCCACATGTGGCTCCCAAGCCGCAGTTTGGCCACCCCAGTATACATGGTTCTCTCATGAACCCTATTAGGTAGGTTAGGCTGGGAAAGAGAGTGCACTGTCCATACTCAAAAAGACTGTGACATTAACAGAATTTGTGGGCATATGTTTTTTGTGTGTGTTTGTGTGCGTGTGTGATAAGTACCGTCAAGCTGCTTATGACTTATAGTGACCCTGTGAATTAATGACTCATTTCCAGGATTACAATGTTTAAATGTTTCATTTCTCATTTTATGACTTCTAGCTTACCTTGATTCATATTTCTCATGTTTCATGGTTCTACTATATGCGTTGAACATATGTTTTTAATACACACTAGTGAATGTTTGGAAAAACCATCAGAATGCAGGTAAAATGTTTTGGAGACCAGAGTCCACTCTTGACATATAATGTTACCTAAGAGTATATCATAGCATCCATGCAAAACACAGGTACTTCTCAGAAATATGTACATATGGCCTGGACCACAGGGAAGGGTCAACATTCTTCCTAAGTGGTGTCACTTCCAGAGATTACTATCTAAGAAGTGTAGTGGCAAAGGAATAGAATCAAGTAGACCTTTTCTGTATCCCTAACATTGTAGAATTGCTTACCTAGAAAAATGTCTCATTTTGTGACTTTGGGGTCTTAGGAGATCTGTAAAAACCTCCTATTTTAGACAGATACTCCAGACAAGTTCATCAATAGTGCTCAAGGCATTTCATTACTGCTTGGTATGTCAAACCAAAGTCAGCTGGGCTCTGAGAAGGAGCAGGAGAGGAAGCTGCTGAAGTGCAACACAGTTGGTAAGGGAGCTGAGGCAGTGACGTGCAAAGTCTGTGGCATGTTCGTAATCTTACCTGAGGGTAACAGCAATTACACTTGCAGCAAGTGTATGTTGGTAGCCCTACTGGAGGAGAAGATACAGGGACCTGAGACATGCTTGTCTAGACTTGTTTATAAGGGATGGTGAAGATTTCATGGACAGAATACATGCAGCACTCCTGAGAGGGGAACAGGAGAAGGAGGGAAAGGTATCTCAGCAAATGGAGGAGCACCTAACACAGGAGGAGGGTACATGGAAAAATGTAACCCACAGGATCAGGAAAATCAGGAGACATTCTGAGCCTCTGTTGCTAAGCAATCGGTTCCAGGATCTCCCTACAGATATTGATTCTGGACCACTGGAACAAGGGCTACTTTCCCAGCTTCCATGAAGCTTGAAGGAAATTTCGCAGGTCCCTGTGGATGAGAGGACTCGTGCTTCTGCTCCCCAATATAGGAGAATGTGTGTGTTGGCAATTGGGGATTCCCTACTGAGAGGGGTAGAGGCTAGTGTATTGACCGGACTTGTCATCTCAAGAAATATGGTGTCTACCAGGTGTATGCATCCAGGATGTGACGGAAAGGTTAGGAAGACTCATCAAAAGAGACTATGGGACTCTGGGTAAAAAGATGAAGGACCTGGGAGCACAGGTTGTGTTTTTGTCAGTTCTTCCTGTCAAAGGCTGTGGCTTAGGAAAAGAAGAAGAATACTACAAATAAATGACTAGCTAATGTAGATGGTGTCATCAGGAAAAGTTTGGATTTTTGGACCATGGCTTACACTTTCAAAATGAAGCTCTTCTATCAGGAGATGGTTTGCACTTCATGAGGGTAGGGAAAAATGTGTTTGCAAACCTAATAAGGAGGGCTTTAAACTAAATCCTATGGGGGAGCAAGAGAAAAATGCAAAGCCTAGTACAATGACATTAGCTGGAGATAAGAATGCTAAAGTTTTGTGGGGAGTAGTGCATATGCTAGGTGACAGTAACTTGCAAGTAAGAACAGAAATGAAAACCTCAGGTCACATAAAATATGGATTCTGATGTCTCTACACTAATGCACAGAGTATGGGAAACAAGCAGGAGGAACTTGAAGTCCTAACACCGGAAGGGGGTTATGACCTAATAGGCATTATTGGAACTTGGTGGGATGGCACTCACAATTGGAATATTAGGACTGAGGAGTACAACTTATTTAAAAGGGACAGACAAATAAGGAAGGGGAGAGGAGTCACATTTTATGTAAAGGAGATATATACTTGTGAGGAAATATGTGAATCTGAGAATGGAAGTCCAGTTGAGAGACTTTGGGTAAAAATAAAAGGAGTAAGAAATAATAGTGATATTATGGTGGGGATCTGCTATAGACCACCAAGTCAGGCAGAGAACTTGGATGAGATACTCCTAGAACAGATTACAAAGTTCTCTCTCTTCCCCCCCCTACATAATATTTTTCTTTATTTTGAACAGACACAACAAAGATAAACGTACATAAACATAAAGACACAAATGGGGGGGTTTCCAAATTTTGGTTCCAAATATTTAACACACTTATACCATTTTTGTAATACCTTTATATAAACCGTCTCATAGGTTTAAAGTCTCCTTTGCACATATGTAGAGTTATATTTTCAATATCCTCAGGGAAAAAAATAAATTTTAACTGACTGTGTTGCCTAACTTCGTGTAGCTCTTAAACCAGATGTAAAATTTTGACCATGTATTTTCAAACTTTATTCTGCAATGCTTCTTGAAAAGCTGGAATCTTGGATTGAAGGAAATAGTATTTTGGGAAATGAACAGGCTGGTTTTAGGAAAGGAGCAAGTACCATCGACCATTGCCATACTCTCCAGTTCCTGGTTGACAAATACACAAGTTCTGGAGAAGGCATGTTGGCAACTGCCTTCATGGACCTAAAATCAGCATTTGATACAATCTCTAGGCCCTGGCTATGGGAAAAGCTAAAGAAATATGGCAATGAACCACGTCTCCTTTAGTTAATTCAACAGCTCTACAACCATCCTTCCGCCCGAGTTAGATGCTATCAGAGCTATCAGAGCCCTTCATCCTAGACAAAGGAGTCAAGCAGGGATGGCCCTGTATCCTGAAGGAAGCATGTCATCTTCCACATTTATCCAGACACAAAGTTCCAGTCCTTTTATATGCTGATGATGCAGTGATAATGTCTAGATCAATCAAGGGCCTCCGCAAGCCAGTAAAAATTTTTGAGCTTTACTGTTATCAAGAGGGCTTGTCCATCAATGTGGTGACATCCAAGGTCACAATATTCATGAAAATGGAAAAGGGTAAAAACTTCAAATGGGACATAGCAGGCCAACCTATGGAACAGGTAAATCAATTTAAATAACTGGGAATCCACTTTGAAGCATCTATTACATTGAAAATACACTTGGATCTAGAAAGGAACACAGCCTTGAGAGTAAGGATGACAACTGTAAAATACTTCTACTCATTGGGAGGTGAATTTGTTCCCTCAGCCTTAAAGGTATTTAATGCTAAGGTTCTAAACCAATTCCAGTATGGTGTGGAAATTTGGATTCAGACAGCTTCTGAAAAAATGGATTCCATCCAGTATGACTTTTTCCAACACTTATTGCCTACTCCTAGATGTGTCTTGGGCATAGCACTGCAAGCAGAACTAGGCAAATTATCAATGGAAGCTAGGGCTTGGATTAAAGAATTTATCTTTAAAATAAAGGTTTTAAAATCTGAGGGAGGATCTACTCTACTTGGGCTGATCCAGGCAAATAAACATTATAGCCAATAGGATCAACTATTGGAAAAGCAATGAATTGCCTAGGAATAACAAATTACATGATTAAGAATACAGAAACTAAAGAAATTACAAGACAAATTTAAAAATCTGTAAGGAAGTTGGATGTTACAAGTACGTCCATTAGGGCATGCAGGGTATGTTCAACACTCCATTTGGAAATTGCCCTCCCAATGCAACTGCTGAAATATTTTTAACAATTGACAGTCCTAAAACTAAGAAGAGCTTTTACTTTGGCAAGACTAAACGTTCTTCCCTCAGTAGTTTTGGAGGGCAGATATAATAAAGTATCATACTCTAATAGAACATGAAGATGCTCATATGAAACAATCGAAACCATCGAACATATGATTATGGAGTACCCTATATTTGATGAGATGAGGGCTAATTTAGTCACCATTTTACTTAAAGATACAGAACTACTAAATGTTCAAGGCAAGGTGTCATGGCTACTATTGGATACAAAATTCATAGGCACAATAATCAAATATAAGAGAAATAATACTTAGTAAGGTCTTTCAAAATTTTTGTTCTAATTTCTGCTTACGGTGATAGGTGTATGAGCAGTACTGGATAGATGATAGATAGATAGATAGATAGATAGATGATAGATAGATAGATAGATGATAGATAGATAGACAGACAGACAGACAGACAGACAGAAAGACAGACAAACCATGTAATTTTGGAATTTACAGTCTTGGGGAAGGGAGAAGCTGTACGTAGTCAGACATATAAGATGGACTTCAGGAAAACAAATTTTGACAAACTTAAAGTTATGCTGTATAGAATCCCATGGTCAGAAATACTTATGGAGAAGGGCGTTCAAGAGGGGTGGGAGCTTTTTAAAAAGCAAAATATGGCACAATCACAAATGATTCCTATGAGAAGGAAAAATGGGAAAACACATGCCTTATTTAGGCATTAACATCCCTCATACTCTAAAAGATTTGGTGAAAGTTAACCATCTTTAAAAATTTAAGGAGATTCAATCTGATCTCAACAAATTGAACAAACAAGGTTTCTCCTTCTTGGACAGGTTACACTTGGTCAAATCATTCATATTTCCTAAACTGCTCTTCCTTTTCCAAGCAATCCCTATTTCGTTGAA
Organism: Gekko japonicus; assembly: GCF_001447785.1. NCBI lineage: Eukaryota > Metazoa > Chordata > Lepidosauria > Squamata > Gekkonidae > Gekko > Gekko japonicus. The sequence goes on from NW_015166424.1 coordinate 961,489, forward strand.
TGTGAGTCTTCTTCATAAATGGCAAACAAAACTTAATACCTTCTTATGGCAAAATAAGAAACAGAGAATAAGTTTCAAAACTCTCAGACATTGAAGAGCCCAAAGTGGTCTGTGCTTTCCTGATCTGTCTATTTACTACAAAACCACGCTACTAACCAACGTTCTTAAAATTCTTATTGGAGGGGATGATGCTCCGTAGGTCAAACAACTTTATTTATTTATTTATTTGTTAAACTTTTATCCCGCCCTCCCGCCAAGGCCGGCTTAGGGCGGCTTACAACTAGGGTAACCAACCCCCCTGGGGGGCGGAATTCCCCCCAGTTTCAAGCCCCGATTCCCGCTCCCGTGGAATCGGGGCCCAGGGAAACCCCACCCCGCGCGCGTGTCACCCGGAAGTGACGTCGCACGCTGGGGGCAGGGCCACGCCATTTGAGGGGGAAACAAAGAGTTTTCCCCTCAAATGGCATGGCCCCGCCCCAGCGTGTGACGCCACTTCCGGCGATGCTCAG
>NW_015166424.1:962252-1018445 GCF_001447785.1 Gekko japonicus
CTGGTGGTACTAGCAGTAGTGGTGGCGGATCCAAAACAGCTCTGTTTTACAGGTCCTATGAACCTGTAAAAGGTCCCACAGGGCCCTGGTCTCCTCTGGGAGCTCATTCCACCAGAGTGAAGCCACCACCGAAAAAGCCCTGGCCCTGTTCGTCGCCAGCCTGGTCTGTTTAATGCTCAGGAGAACCAGGCAATTCTGGATCCCTGATCGCAGTGCTCTCTGGGTTACGTATGGAGAAAGGCGGTCCCTCAGGTATGTAGGTCCTTGGCCATAAAGGGCTTTAAAGGTAAGAACCAGCACCTTGAAGTGGGTTCGGTGTGCTATAGGCAGCCAGTGCAGTTCCTTTAGCACAGGCTGAATGTGCTCCCACATAAGAAGCCCCATCAAAAACCTGGCCACGGCTTCTGGATCTGCAACAAGGGCAGCCCCATGTAGAGGGCATTACAGTAGTTCAGTCTCAAGGTGACCATCGCATGGATCCTCTGATTTTGCCCATGACTATTCAAGAAGTCATCTGGAACCAAACACAGTCACGTCCAGCAGCCATCCATTTTAACATTTTCCTCACTTCTATACTCAAGATCTGGGACAGTCTTAGACTCAAAATTTTACCAAAGGTGTCTGCACAATTTACTTATTTATTCCAAAGTTGGTTTCCACTGGAAAATGACGTTGCAACAGCTAAAATCTGGAGAGACACTAACCTTACAAGAATAACCGACATCACGTCCTCAACAGGTTTGCTACCGAAGCAAGTCCTGGAACAAAAATTGAGACACCCCATCCCATGGTTCTTTTATCTTCAGCTCAACCATGTATTATCATGGATCCATCTTACATTTCCTCAACATAACACCAAACTTGCATTTGAGTGTCTGCTGGAGAACAAAGGCCACTCATCAAAGGGGTGATCTCTGAAACTTATGATATCTTGTTACATCTTGAAAACACCACTGTACTGTGCTTCTGCATGAAATGGGAATTGGATTGTACAGTCACACTCACAGATAAACTATGGGACCAGATCTGGCCATCCTCACAAATTAATTCACCAATCATTAGTACAAAATTACAATCCTATAAAATCCTCACCCGATGGTACCTTACTCCACATAAACTGGAATACTCCTCCTCAACCCACTCACCGTTGTGTTGGAAGAATTGCAGGAAGATCGGATCATATGCACACTGTTGGTGGGAATGCCCAGTTATCAAAGCCTTTTGGCAAGAAGTGCTTTCCCAAATTCATAACATCACTAGATACATAATTCCATTTGCTCCAGAGGTCCTTTTCCTCGATCTTTGGCAATATCTAACAATTCCACCTATCAAACATGACCTAATTTTGAGTCTTATAGTTGTGGCGAGGACCTGTATAGCGTCAAGATGGAAGTTCTACCTTGCTCCAACTATTTACTGGTTCAATAAAGTTTGGGACCTCTTTATAATGGAAAAAAATTACAGATCACATTCGACAGACTGAACTTTCCCCAAAACAACCTTGTTTCTCCCAAAAATGGTTCCCATTTCTAGAGTTTGTAATGTCCAATGATGTCCGACAATACAAGGAGACCTATCTAAAGTTACTTTTCATTCAACTTTCTCTTACATATTTCAGACACCTATTCTCTATGTGGACTGATCATGCTACAGTCCTCATTACTTTAGTATTTCTGAAGTCTTAGTAATGCACTACTCCTCACTTAAGGTCTGTTTTGTATACAGTTTACCACTTTCAAATCTCCTCCGCTATATGTTGTTTTCTTGTATTGTAATTTGACTTACATTTCTATGTACCTTGAATGGTTGTGTACTATGTTCCATTTCATTCATTAAATTATTAATAAAAAGTTAGTGATAAAAAAGAAAGAAAAATGTGAGAAGCCTAACGAAGCCAAGGTAGCTTCATAAACAGCTTTCTAAAGCCCTGACAATTAAAAAAGATATATTGTTGAAAACTTTCACAGCCAGAGTTCATTAGCTGTAGATTTTCCAGGCTGTATGGTTGTGGTCTTGGCATTGTAGTATTTGATGTTTCACCAGCAGCTGTGACTGGCATCCTCAGAGGTATAATGCAGAAAGATGGAGTACTCTCTGTGTCAATGTGAGAAGAAAAATGGTAGGCAGGTAATTTATATCTACTCAGTAAGGTGTCATGGGCATGGATGAGGATGAGCTGACAGAGCCTGCAGAAACCACAGCTGGCCCTTCTGAAGCAGCAGAGGAGGATAGCTGGCAAGTGCCTGTAACAGCAGTCTTCACACCTGGCCCAGATAAGAAGGAAGAACTGCAAGCTGAAAGTCCTCCTGACTCACCCCCATGTGTAACTTGTTTAAGGGAGCAACTGCAGCAAAACTTAGCAACCAGGCAAAGAGAGGCCAAGCTACAGGGGAGACGCTTAGCTAGCCTGAGTTCTAACAGGAGCCTGGGTGATCATGCAGCTGGCTAATTGGTAACAGCATTTAACTCCATACTCTGGGCAGTAGTCTTTGTGGAAGCAACAAGTCAGCTTCGTGCTGCTTGCATCCACTTTGGCTTGGCTCTTGTACCTAGACCTTTGGACCCAGCTTTGTGTTCCTGGCTCCTGTCCTCAGCTTAGCTTTGGGCTATGCTTCTGGTTAGTGATTTTGAACTTGGCTCTGTGTTTCTGGCTCCTGACCCTGGCTTGGCTTTGGACTTTGCACTGTCTTCTTGGCTCCTGACCTTGGCCTGTTCTGGACTCCCTTTGACTGGCACCCCAGCCCATGAAAAAAGGTGAGCCATTATCTAGTAGGAGTTTCCCAGCCTGTGACATGCTAATGGAGGAGCTTTCCTGAGGAGGTTCTTTTGCATATGGATCAGCTGTTGAAATTCTAATCTTATATATAGTGCTGTTGTAAGATGTAGAGCATTTTCTGTTTTTCAGGACAGGAAACCATGCCCTATTTATTTTTAAATAAATGTGGTGTACTGCATAGCCTGTAATTGTGGACAGGTTTCCATCAGGACCACACAGCATAGCATCCATACAAGAATAAGAGAACATGAAAGACACTGCAGACTGGGCCAACCTGAAAAATCAGCAGTGGCTGAACATAGCCTAACTCAAACAGGACACAGTATCTTATGACAAGATACTAAAATGCTGCACAATGCATCCAATTACCATGTCCGATTACACAGGGAAGCCATTGAAATTCATAAACATAAACACAATTTCAACAGGAAAGAAGAGAGTTTAAAAATAAATAGGGCATGGTTTCCTGGATGTCACTGCTGTGATGATGTGACTTCCTGTGTGCACCAGAAGTGATGTTGCCATGTTGCTGGCAATGGTGCCTGGGCCTTCCTTTTTCTCCTACTAAGCATCAGGGAGTGGAACCTGGTGGCTGGGGATCCCCTTCTCCACCAGGGAGCTGGCAATCTTACCAGGCAGGCTGCTTCATCTGGCCCACTTTTCTTCACTTCTGGCACTCCTTTTAAGTCCTGGCCTCAAACTGGTGGAACTCTCCAGGGCCTGCAAGATGGAGATGTTCTGCCAGGCTTTTGGTTGAGGATGATTCAATCTTGGCTAGCACCCTTCTCTCTTATTTCAACAACAACAAGCCTTTATTACGGTCATAGACCAGTATAATAGAAGACAGATAAGTACAGATAAGGGAGCAATAAAATTATAAAATATTATGGCATCTAAAATTATAAATAAGAATCTAAAAGTGTTAAAATACAGACATGATAAAATCAATATTAAGATCAGAAATTAGATTTAGGCCTATCTGTACTTTATTTCTTTCCTAGTTTGGTATGCCAACCAACCAAATTTGGCAACCATCCTAGTCAGCTTTTGGTTATCCCCTGCCAGCATAGTTGACAAAAGTATGCTTCTATTACGACCTGGAAAGGAATTAACTATGGGCTTGATCAAATCTTCCCTAATGTTTTGATATATAATACAATCAAAAATTACATGTTCCAATGTTTCGTCAGCTCCCAACCCACATATACAACTTTTCCTCTGTGTTCTAGTATATCTTGCCTCCATTATGGCTGAGGGTAAGGCGTTGTATCTTAATAGGGTAAAAATTCTTCTGTGGTTGCAAATATCTAAATATTTGATATAAGATCTCAAAGTTATCTTATTAAGTGTACTTACATCAAATACAGGGCTCCTAATCCTACTCACGTCCATCTGTCGTTCAACATCTAGTATTCTTTGTTTTAGAACTGATCTAGCCTGCTCATGTCCCAAGGACAGAATAAATTGTTTTGAAAAACCATAACAAACCAGTTTATCTTCTATCTGTTTCCGCCATAAGGGAACAAAGTTGTCTTGCATCATAGTATGGGAAAGGCCAGTGGATAAGAAAATCAGTTTTAACCAATAATGAAATGCAGCAATCCACAATCTTGCCTCCACCGTGACCAGGCCAGCCTCTAAGCGGATTGCAGCGTTTGAAACACTTGGTGGAACTTGAAAAATAGCTCTTAAAAATTTCGATTGCGTTCTTTCAAGTAAGGTCAAATTTGCCAGGAGGGACAAAGGAGCTCCATATAATAATTGGGGTAAAACTTTTATAGTAAATAACTTAATGGCAGCTTCTAAGTTGCGACCTCCTTTGGACCAAAAGAACTTCTGAATAGCTCCAGCACTTTTCTTCGCATTGGCTGACAGGTAATCAACATGGCCTTTCATATGACCAGACGACTGAAATATAACTCCAAGATATCTATAGCAGCGAACTTGCTCAATGGGACGAGAGTCAATGACCCAGTTAAACACCCTAGGCTTGTTGGCAAAAGCCATTATTTTAGTCTTCGTGTAATTTATCTCTAAGCAGTTCTGACTGCAGTATTGCCAAAGAGCACACAGAGCTCTCTTAAGTCCCTTAGGGGTCCTAGAAAGCAGGACAGCATCATCTGCGTATAGTAAAATTGAAATATGTCTATCTGCAAGTTTTGGAGGATGGAATTCAAGTTTGTGCAAAAACTGTACCATATCATTAATGTAAATATTAAATAAAAGAGGTGCCAAAATACATCCTTGTTTTACTCCTCTGTCTGACCTGATCATCTTTGTAAGATGACCTTGAGGATTACATCGTACCCTAACAAAAGTGTTTTTATGGAGAGCTCTCAATAGAAACAATAAGCGCCTATCTATTGTAGAGGATTTCAACTTTTCCCATAGGGTAGTTCTTGAGACAGAATCAAATGCAGATTTAAAATCTATGAAAGCTGCATACAATGAGGTTAAAGAGTTCGTGGAGTATTTGGAAATTAAATGGTTCAGTATCACACACTGATCTAGACATGACCGTCCCTCTCTAAAGCCTGCTTGCTCCTGTCTCAAAAAGTCTTCCTGCTCCATCCAGTCTTTTAGCTTCCACTGTAAATGTTTTGAGTAAAGCTTACTTATTATACTTAGGAGACTGATCGGCCTATAATTAACAGGGTCCGCTCTGTTCCCTTTCTTGTAAATAGGCACTATTATTGCCACCCCCCAGTCTTTAGGAATTCTACCAGTTCTATCTATAGTTGTAAATAAAGTAGCAAGAACTGGAACCCACCACTCAAGGTTCCTCTTAATCAGGTCTGCACATATGAGATCAGAGCCTGGGGCTTTATTGGAACTCAAGGTCTGTATAAGATTCTTAATTTCTTGAGGATGCACAGGGGGCCAAGAGGGTAAAATACCTATATCCAGGTCCTCTGTTGCAGCCTCATCCTGGCCTTGGTAGAGCTGCTCAAAATATTTCTCCCAAATTTCAGGGAGAATTGTATTACTGCACACTGAGGGAGGTCTAGTAGTACAGTTGGAGACCAAATTCCAAAATAAACAGGGATTTTTATCTCTACATGCTGAGCTTAGTTGCTCCCATGCCAGGACTATGGCTTCCTTCTTCTTCCGCCGTATCAAGGACTTATATTGTTTCTTTAAGTTTTTCATATCCTCAAGAGTATCCTTGGCCTCGTCACACCTATATTTGATGTACATAGCATTAAGAGCACTTTTCATAGTTCTGCACTCTTTATCAAACCAAGGCTTGGAATTACTATTGGTTAATCTATTTTGTTTGGAGCAAGGCTTCCCCATTACATTTTGTATTTCTTTTATAATTTGAGCATAGGCATCCAGATGTAAGTCTTCTTGACCCTCAATTCCTAACTTAGTTAAAAACTCATCAAGAGCCCCAGAACTCAAAAGCTCTGCAATTTCTTTCTCTCTCCTTTCATTCCAAGGTACCCTATAATACTCATTTCCTTCCTCATTCTCCTGCAGATGTAAATCTATGATTCGGGGATCACAGTTCGGTGCCACAAATCTCAGAATAGTAGGGAAGTGATCACTCTCTAAATACGAGGAGACTTCAAATAGTTCAACCAGATTTAACACATTTCCTGAGACAATAATATAGTCTATGACACTCCTCCTCTCACCAGAGCAATAGGTAAATTCAGCTGGATAATCTGTAGGATATGAACCATTTAAAATATGACAATTAATGCCATTTACCATTTGCAAAAAACCATAACCAGCAGAATTAAACTTTTGATCTTTTGAACATCTCACAAGTGGGGGGGAAGGTACTTGCTCCTCTGGGGGACAGGTATTATATCTTTCATAGAGAAAGTCGTTATTTGGACCTATCCTAGCATTAAAATCTCCCCCAACTATCAAATATGCAGTAGGATGCTCCATAATTAAATTCCAGATGTACGTTTCAAGACCTGCCCAATCTATATCTTTCTGTGGGGGACAATAGACATTAATAATTAAACATGTTGTCTGGGAATACGTCAACACTAATGCCATAGCCACTTGATTAAAGGAAGCCAGTTGTTTAGCCCTTACATTCAAAATAGTTGATATTAAAATACCCAACCCCCCTTTTGCTCTCCCTCTTTTAGAGGGCAGTGCTTGCAGATCATATGCTTTATACCCATTAAAAATAATGGGATCTACCCGCCAAGTCTCTTGAAGCAAAATTACATCAAACTTCCTCAAAAAAGTTACAGTTTCAACATCCCTCAATCTATTAACCCATCCCATGACATTCCATGACATTAAGGAGATAGTCTGTGAGTTGTTGTGTCCATCAAAGGAAGTTGAGTTATGTAGTCAATCAGAAGAAATCAAATCCAATTGGCCTGTTGGGTCACTAAACACGCATCCATTACTAAAGTCCATCACAGGCTCGACGCTTTTAACAGGACCCAAAACCGTTCCTTTAGTTGGACACCTGGATGGATTCCCCTCCATAGAAGAGCTTGAAATTTGGACCTCAGAATTAGGAATTAAGTCCACTGGTGCAATTGCAGAATGGAAATTTATCATGCTTAACGGCTGTGCAGTGGTCAGGTGGCTTCCGCTGTCATCCTTCTTCTTGTCATTTCTTACTGCTTCCATATCTGTTTTAAGATTCTTGCAATCCAATAATGTAACCAAATCCTTAACAGAGTTTGTTGTGGTTTCGAAACAGTCCATCTCTTCATGAGCTTTACAGGGGTGTTGTAATGAAGTCTTCCTGAGAGTATTGGAGTCTAGATTTCCACATTGACTTCCCAAGGCCAATAAGCTGTTCTTCAACAGCTCCAATCTGTCCACGATGACAACTTGATCTTCTCTTGGGAGTTTTGGGAATACATCTTTCAATTCTTCCTCCACAGAATTATCCAGATTTAAACTAGTATAATTAGAAGCTGTAGTGGATGGAAACTTCCTTAACGATTTATCAGTCTTATACTCCACATCTAAATCGGGTGGTTTATCCTCCTGCGGAGAGAAATCCATCAGATCGGGTTGGTCAGATATCGTCTTATTCCTTCCTATATTCATTTTACGGATCGTGGGCAAAAGTGAAACTGGTTTCGAGGTATTTACAAATACTCGTGCTGGAAAGATCCCTTTTTTCCTAAGGGCTATGTTCTGTTTCATCATTAAAGAGGGAAAGTGTCTGCTATAAAACGTGAGTAACACTCTCTGGACTTGAGTCGGCTGACTAATCAATTCTATAGCTTCCAAATCAATCCTGGAGACTCGTACACCAAGAAGAGTACTCAAATGTTTAAGTGCCATCCATCTGGTGTTCCACCTTGGAATCCTGCCTTGAAAACCACAAATAGTCAGACAAATTTGCTTTGATTGTAGGGTCAGATGAGACCTATGGCTCCCGTCATCAGTTTTTGTTGTAAAAGGGAGAATATTAGTTGGATCTTTAGCTCTGTTTGTTAAACAAGCCGTCGTCTTATCCGGTATGTTATCATGTATGTTATCAGTGCCTGGAGAGTTTCTGAGCTTACTCACAGCACAAGCACAAGCCCTAGGTTTCAAGTCCGATAAATTCTCAAGCTTCTCCTTGATTTCCTTTAAATATTCCAATATATGCTTAACTGTATGGAAAATCAGATTTGTTATGCTACAGAGATTCCCCTCACAGTCACAACAAGGCACACCTGTTGGCATATTGCTGGAGGAAATTTCCTCATTGTCTGCCATCTCCTTCAAATTAGTTTCTTCTTGAGCTAACGCCGCAAATCTATTAGAGACTGGAATGTTATAAATATCAACAGCAGGAGTTCCTCCTCTGACAAAGTCATCTATCTTTGTTTGCTTCCTTTTTGGAGGAGAAAAAACCTCCTCCGCGTCTCTAGAGCGCTTTAGGCGTTTCCCTTCGGTCATTATGGCTGTTTGAAGCAGATAAGCTCAGGAAAACACTTAAAAACTACAGCAAGTTCAAGTCCAAGTCCAATTATAAGGTTCCCAACATCGGCAGTGATAACAAGGAAAAAAGGAATCTCAAAAGACAGCACAGAATAAAAATACTTATTCTAAAGCAGAGCAGCAGCTTTCCCCTCACTGTCGACACGACGCCATCTTGCCTCTCTCTTATTTACATCTATCTCACCCTCCCCCTCCCCTGTACACGAAGTAGCCGACAGTTGGAATTGGGACTGACTATTTATTCGCCACCTGATTGTAGGAGTGTTGTATTAATGTTTTAATTGGTTTTATCTTGTTTATATTTTATGGATACTGTACATTGCCCAAAGCCCTGCATGGCAGGAATTGGGTGATTCATAAACACAATTACTGTTGTTGTTTTAGGAAGTAATCCTAAGCAGCTCTCTTTAGAAGTAAGTCCCTTTTCATTATATTTAACTTATTCCCAAGAAATCCTTCTTAGGACTGCAGGCTTTGTCTGTTTTCCTTGCATACGTGCTTTTTTAAATTTTAACATATAATATTAATACAGAACAACATAACAAAGTTCCATAACATGCATTTTAATGGGAGTTACAACTGCTTTCCTTCCTTATAAACAAACACAGAAGTTGCAAGGCACCACAAAAACTAACATATTTATTGTAGCATAGTAATTGCAGACAATGTAACAATAGGGATATTTGTATTAACCAGAACTTAGAACACTGTTATGGCTGATGTGAATAATGTCTGTGCTATCATGTAATTTTGAGTTTTCATAGAAATGTCACAAACAATACTACTTGCATTTCATGGCCCTTCAACATTAAGAAGAACATAAGAACATAAGAAGAGTCCTGTTGGATCAGACCAATGGTTTATCTAGACCAGCACCCTGTCTCACAAAGTGGTTAACTGGAGGACCAAAAATAGTGCATAGGGGCCAAGACCTTCCCCTGATGTTGCCTCCTGGCTCTGGGATTCAGAGGTTTAGTGCCTCTGAATGTGGAGGTTCCCCTCAGTCACCATGGCTAGTAGCCACTGATAGACCTATCCTCCATGAATCTATCTAATCCTCCTGTTTATTCCTGTGGCCATCACTACATCCTCTGGCAGGAAAGTCCACATTGTATAGAAGTGTTAACTTTTGGCTGTCCTGAATCTACTGCACATCAGCTTCATTGGATACCCTTGAGTATTGACTCCATTGAACATCTCAAGTGCGGTATTAATACAGTACGATCATGGCTATGGTCAAAAGTTAGCAGGACAGGAGAGGCAGCGTGGACAGCATGGACTATCGCACTCTGGTTTTTCAGGGGGTTCAAGAAAGGCTGCTTTGGTTTTAAAAAAGCCCACCACCACCCTTCCCCTTTGGGATCATGTCTTCCAGCTCTGCAAAAAGTTGGGTCACATATTCAGTCCCCAAAATAACATCAGGATGTTTGATACATACATGTTCCTGGTTAGCAATGTCTGTCACACCAATTACTGATGCCCTGAGCACCTGCTGCCCAATGAGCAACTTCTCTCCTCTTGTTTCCAGATGACAGCAGCCGCGATTGCACTGTATCTCAATGAAGGGCAGGGTGGAGTCCAGGCATCTCAATGGTGCCGCTATCACACTAAATTGTGATCGTGGTTGACTGCATTAGTACTCAATATAGAATATTTTAACTCCAAGGAAGATCACATGAATAGCAAATAAGGGTGTGTGTGTGGGGGGAAAGCAGCATTGCAGGAAGCGCTATGAGCATTCCAAATAGCACACCACAGAGATTCAGAAGAGCAACAAAGGGGTTGATAACGGAAGAAAGCAGTTTATAGTCAACAACGGCTCAGGCATGCTTCGCCAATGGGATGCAAGCGGGTTTGTATGAACAGGTAAATGAATTCCACTAGCAGTCGGTTACTAAAATGGGTCTGTCTGAAACTACACAAAATATCTGTTAGTAACTAGTTACTAAAATGGAATAGGCTGTCTGAAAAGGGTCTGTCTAACTTTCTTCAAAAAAGGACAATCTTAACTCCTCATGTATATAGACTTTGTATCTGGTTGAAAATAGATGAAGGAATAGACCTTCCTGTAAATGTTGTCAGGTTCCATTATATTTTGCATCACACCTTTTGCAACCGTTTACATAAATAACAATAAGATCACAAAGAGATTTTAAAAACATACAGAAGCGGCAGACATTAGCATTCACAAGGCTGAAGAATGTTTGGCCAAGAGTGGACAACAGATGGTCTGGCAATGAATTCTATACTGTAGCCGTAAATGGGAGGAAGGAGGAAAGAAAATACAGATTGGTGCAATTAAAACTTTGTTTTGTAATTGGCTGACCATTGATTACAATGGGTCAGTGAATCAAGATCATATGGTGGAGGCTCTTGGCATGAGCTGGGATTAAGCCTGTTCGGCTACACATTTAAATTAAAAATGCAGTTGTGATCATTTCCCCTACATACTGACAGTTACATTTCAAAATGGACATTTAATTACAGGAATCAGATCACTGTGTGTGTTTGCTGTGAAAAGTTAGAAGTTATATAAACTTTATTCTTTCCTATGTCAAGAGACATAATCTTTCTCAATCTCTGAGAGACAATCTCCTTTTTATTTAGTTCACTCTTGACTGAGGGACTGTCTAAACAAATAAACAAAATAGGCTTGTATAGCTCTCCAATGAATTCCACAATCATAATACATGGCTTTTAAAATCATGGATGAATCAGTAGATCCCCAGAAATATGACAGAAGAAAACAAACATGGATTAAGGATGGAGGAATTGTGCTAGGGAGAAACTGATACAGCTATTTTCATTTCTCTTTGCTGTCATATGTTGTCATTGTCACTCAGGCCCATAGCCCGCGTGGGGCCCACAGGGCCAGGCCCCCCGCTAGTTTTGCGGGCCCCCTCCCTCCCGATCCTCTGCTCCCCACCCACCCATTGCCGCCGCTGCCGCCTCCGGCATCCCGCAGGCTGCTGGGGCTTCCGGCTGCTCCGGGAGCGGCTCGGCGGAGGCGTGCTGCGTGGGGGGAGGCTCACCTTCCGTGACGGAGAAAGGGAGCTCGAGGGCCGGGGCGAGAAGCCGAACCTGGGAGAAGGCGGCCCTCGGGGGCTTGTGCTGGTGGACCGGCCTCCAGGCGGCAGAGGAGAAGGCGCGGCGCTGGGGCCCCTTTCCCAGGCACTGCAGCCGACCCCTGCTGCCCCCCCGCAGCCCGGGCCTTTCTTCCAGGCGTCAGTTAAGCAGGTGGGCAGCGGGGGCGGCGGGGGGGAGACTCCCGAAAGAGCTCCGAGCCAAGCCGCCGGCATCACTTCCAGGTTCTTCTTGGAAATGATGCCATGCTGTTGCTGACAGCACTCCCCATGTCACTTCCCCCCAGGTGTCCCTCTGATTGCCAGCCCATGCCTAGCAACCCTAAATCCACTCTAATCATTCATATGATTCTGAAGGATTGATGCATTTCCAGTAGTCTTTGATTGGTTTTTATATTTGGGAATGCAGGCCCACAGTGACTGCTATAGGATGCACAGGCCTATTTTTAAAATTGAGATAAATGTAAAGCCATATGCACCAAAGCGTACTAATTTTCTGAACTGCTTTATTTCAGTAATAATCACAACCACTCGGTTGTGCCTAGACTGCACTGATGAAAAAAATTCAACAAGTAGGAGAATATTGTGCATGCACCATTTCCAAAATTAATTAGAAATTATCCATGTAAAATAGAAAGACAAAGAAAAAGGAAGGTGTATCTAACTCAAAGAAGAATAAGAAAATGGAATTAGGGAAATCCATTCATCCCTAGTAGTAGTGAGGAACAATGATAATTCATTCCCCCCCTTTTAACCAAACAATAAAGCACAATAAAAGCACAACATAAATGAACAGTTTCACAAAGTGCCTGGGCCTTGGCTGTTAGTTGTCCCTCACTTGGTTGGTCAGTGCATGAGGCAGGATGCTGGGTCCAAAGGACCACTGGTCTGATCTAACAGGCCACCTCTTATGTTCCTAAGTTACCATGTATAACTTTTCTTCTTTTGTCCTTTCATGCTTAAGACGTGCCTTTCATTATGTATCACTGTTCCACATTCTTCTTGACAACAGGAAAGAAATGTTACCATGCTAGACATTCTGGTTATCTCTAAAATGATTTTTAAAAGAAGAAAAAAACACTGTTGCCATAGAAACAAGGGACTGTCTCATCTTCTTTCTCTTCTATCATTCCCAAACTGTAGGAATATTTCTTTACCTGTTTACCATTCCATTTTATGGAAGGCTTAGTGTATTCAAATCTGGTTTTACTGAAGAGCACCCTTAAGAAACATGAGGGTATATTATTTAATGTAAACCTGGGAGGAAAGATTGCAAAAAGTGAACGTTTCATTTAATTTTTTTTACTCCACTTCCTTGCCCCTAAATGGCACCCAAAGTGAAGTGCAATAGTTACAAACCCAAAATACTACCAATAAGAAACAGTTAACATATAGAACTTATAGTTATGTTTTTCTACTGGGATCCCAGATCACCGCAGACTGTGAAAGCAGCCATGAAATTAAAAGACGCCTACTCCTTGGGAGGAAAGCGATGGCGAACCTAAACAGCATGATAAAAAGTAGAGACATCACCCTGCCAACAAAAGTCCGCATGGTCAAAGCAATGGTATTCCCAGTAGTCATGTATGGCTGCGAGAGTTGGACTATAAGGAAGGCCGAGCGCCGAAGAATAGATTCTTTTGAACTATGGTACTGGAGAAGACTCTTGAGAGTCCCTTGGACTGCAAGAAGAACAAATCAGTCAATCCTAAAAGAAATCAACCCTGACTGTTCCCTGGAAGGCCAGATAATGAAACTGAAGCTCAAATACTTTGGCCACCAAATGAGAAGGGAGCACTCACTGGAGAAGACCCTAATGCTGGGAAAGATTGAAGGTCAAAGAAGATGGGGACGGCAAAGGATGAGATGGTTAGACAGTGTCATAGATGCAACGAACATGAAATTGAGCACACTTCAGAGGACGGCGGAAGACCGGAAGGCCTGGCGGGAGCTGGTCCATGGGGTCGCGAAGAGGCGGACTCGACTGTGCGACTGAACAACAACAACTCCTGTCAGCTAATAGAAAACATGTCACTGAAGAATGAAGAAACTTTTTCCATGGCAATGCTGCTGAAACAGTTTCTTTCCTAACAGAATTACACTAGAAAAAACAACCATTCCTCAGCCCGCTACTACACATTGTCAAAGGTCTGCCAGATAAGACATATCTTAAGACAATGTTAGAAATCCTGTGGCAACACTGCCAAAAGTGAGTGTTGGCAGACCATTCCATAGATTTCTCCCATGGAGAAGATGCTGCTCTAAATATAGTACAGGCATTCTCTGAAAAAGAAGAAAAAGAGCCATTCATAAACAAAACCTTAATTTCGGAAAATGTGGACAAACTGCATAAACGAATTCATGTCGTGCATGCTCAAATGGCACAACATCAATATACACATTTACTACATGTAAAACAGGGGTTGCACTTACCTGTAACCTTTGTTCATCGAGGGGCTTCTGTGCAGTCCCACATGGGATTGTGGTACCACAGGTCAGCCACGGGGAGGAACTACCGAGCTCATTTTAGAAAATTTTTCTTCTCAAGAGTGCTTGGCTCCTAGCAGCCCAGCAACTTCCTGCCCAAAAGTCACATGACCTGGGAGGAGCCAACACTTAATGGGTGGAGGTGTTTTCACCTACCTTGCACTGAGAGCGGTGGATTGAATAGTTGGTTGTGGTGGTCGACACATAAAATAGGTTGGTCACTTGGCAGGTTGGTGCGGGCAAGAAACCGGAACAGGTGAGCACCTTACAGCATTTTTCCCCATTAGGGAACAGGGGGTCATCAGGAACTGCCTTCGGATTTCTAAGGTCCAGGGTGGGAAACGGTGATCACCTCCTCTGGGAACCTCTTAGGGTATGCTCCTCTCTGCAAGTTGGAAGGCTTCGGGGTAGGCGCTCCTAGGTGGTGACCAGTTTGCTGGCCTGCCGGTCGCGAGCCAGACTGATGGCTGAAGACCGGAGCTGGGTGACCCGCCCGAGAAAAGGACAAGGAAGTTGGTCAGGGGAGTGACACCTGCCTTGCCTGTTTTGTGCTTCCTTAGCTGGTCCTTTGCTGCAATGTTATGTTAAATAGTTAATAAAGTGGCCCTTGTTTACTTCCAAACTGTTGTCTGTTTCGTTATTCCACCTGGGGGGCCAAAAACACATCAAAAGTCTATGCTGGCAAACCAGGCACCTTTGTGAAGTAGTAAAACAACCTCATGTAGGGATAACATTTAAAACTTTGGCTTAGCTAAAAATTTGTTTAGATTGCGGCGATCCAGTATTGGGCGTTGCCCACTATGTTTCTTGTCTATGAGAAAGAAGGGGGAGTAAAACCCCGGAGTAGCATCTGCAACACGTACAGGAACTATTGCCCCTTTGCTTAGCAGTGATAAAACCGCTGGGGAGACTAGAGTAGTCGAATCAGAGAACACTTGATGACACCTCGGGTAAGTAACAAACTCCAAGAAGTAACCGTGGTTTATTATTGAAAGAACTACATATCAGCAAACCTGGACAACCAGGACCCGAATATATGGCCCTCTTCTAGTCATTGTACATCAGTAGCCCTATTCGAGGACTCTCTCTCGAAGGTCTGGAACCCTGCCCTGACTTCGGTTTGGATTACCTCTTATTAAAGGGTAGCTGATACGCAGGCCTAGGAATGGCCTGATAGTGCTGCATCTGAAACTTCTGGTCAGAGTACCTGAAGGGCCTAGTAAAAGTGGACCTATAAAATGGTCAGGACCAGTACCTGGGTTTCACCTGTCCCGAGGACGAGGTGGTTATGCCAAACAATTTAGCTTGCAATTTATATTTTCGAATGCGCTCAAGGACCTCATCGGTCTCTTCACTAAATAATTCTTTCCCCTCAAAGAACAAGTCCTCTAGCTTCACCCTAGTATCTGGGGGTAAGGCTGAAGATCTCAACCAGGAATGACGACACAGGACCAAAGCTGAACTCATCGCCCTGCCATGACAGTCTGCATCGTGGTGGGCCGCAGTCACCTGCTGCTTCCCTAAGCACATTCCCTCTTCCACCAGGGCTTTTGCTAAGGTCTGTTTGTCTTGGGGTAGGGCCTCAATATATGGGACCATCTTCCCCCACAATAAGCGCTTACACAGGCCCATTACTGCTGAAAAATTCACTACACCGAGGCCCATGGCACTGGAAGAATATATTCTGTGGCCCAAAGCATCAAGCTTGTGGCCTTCTTTATCGTTAGGTGAGGTACGCGAGCCATATCGACTGTGAGCTGGTATCATCTCCGAAATAAAAGAATTTGGTTTAGGATGTTGGAACAGAAATGAACAGTCAGAGTCAATAACACTATAGAGTCCATCTAGATGCCTGGCTGAGGGAGTCGTTGAAGCGGGGTGGCCCCATGCTGAAATAATGACCTCTTGCAATGCCTGCAGCAGCGGAAGGGCTACTGGTCCAGAGTCAGGGGTGAATAAGGCCTGCATGAGTGGGTCTTTGGTCTTCGGTTCTGAAGCAGTATGCTTTAAGTCAAGGGCCTTTGCCATCCATATGATTTGGTCAGAAAAGGATGTGAGATCCTCCAATTGAGAAGTACAGGGTTTCCCTCCGATAACATCATCAGGTGACGGTACCAAAGCTAAGTCAGAACCAGGATCTGAGGCACCGTTCCCTTCAGACATGGATGGCTGGTTAGAGAAGTGGCAGTCCTCCAAAGGGTCCCTGCGCGCATCGCGAGGAGATCTGGAACGATCACGACAAGAACCTCGGTCAAATGATGAATGCCTGCATGCACAGTGGTACCATGGTGGAGGCATCTCAAATGCGGCAGCCATGGTCTCAGGACTCCGTGGATTCACCAGCACCACATCAGAAGATGGAGAACTCTGATGACAGTGGAATGGTGCCGACCGTGCCAAGTTGTCACCGAACAACATTGGTACTGACAGGGATCGGCACCATGGAGATCTCGATGTCGAATGGTACCAATGCAGCAATCAGCCCCTCGGTACCGGCAGATTGTTGGTACTGACTGTTTCTCGATGCCAGGGCGAGCTTACCAAAGGCGCCCGCGGCTGTTCCTTCATTGACGAACTAGGCACTGGTAAGGTTTCAGGAGTGGCAAGGGCCTTCTCCCACAAGGCAGCTTTCAGGTGGGCTGCCCTTCCTTCTCGCATCCATGGAGTCAGAGCCTTACAGGCCTTGCACGTCTATGTATTGTGCGCTTCTCCGAAACACAGAAGGCAGGAAGAATGTTCATTGGACTGTGCGGTTTTTGATCCACAGTCACAGCATTTTTTTAAATAACGCCACCTTTTGTTTATCTGAGGCCATAATTTCACCTCAGAAGAAGCACAGCTCGCTGACAAAAGTCCTCTCAGTGTGGCGGCAAAGAGAGAACTGAGGGAAGAGTGTTGGCTCCTCCCAGGGCATGTGACTTTTGGGCGGGAAGCTACTGGGAGCCAAGCACTCTTGGGAAGAAATGTTTTCTAAAATGAGCTCACAAGTTCCTCCCTGTGGCTGGCCTGCGGTACCGCAGTCCCATGTGGAACTGCACAGACGCCACGAAGATGAACACACTGTTTCCTACATAATGTGATGTAAAGTAGTTGACCAGTATTGAGGACTCCCTGCCATGGGACACAGGAACGTCAAGCTTTTCCCCATCTTTTGCAGATGTGTTTGTGTTGTTTCTGCAAACAGTGTTCTACAGCCTGTGGTAGCTAAGGCTATATGCTGTTATGTAGCCTCCTTTCTACAGGGGTGATCATTCAGTAAGGTTTTTCAAGTTCTTCCCTCAGGCTGAAGTCTATCAAATGACCATGGTGAACACAACTAATGGCAGCCCTCTGTGGGCAAGATTTGCTTGAGGGGCAGATGAGGGGCAGAGATATCACAGATGTATAAAAGTCAACTTAAAATAATTAATCCGCATTTCAGTGTTGCATTCAAATTACATGCATTGACTATAGGTGAAATTATGCATGCATGATTTCACTTTCAAATTATGATGGTTTTATAAGAAATTTGTGTAATCAAATGCTAATGACATGCAGTGGCTGGTTCATTAAAGAACTATGATACAAGATTTCCTTCACAGTTAAAAAGGAAATAACAAATCAAAATTAAAACGTGATCATTACAGTGAGTTAATTAGAGTTCAGAACAAGTTTGCATTTTACAATTCAAAATTCCAATTATTACTCCCATTCAGAGCAAACACTTTGAAGTTTTCATCTTTGTGTGTTCAAAATACAGCTTTCCCCTAATTGTACTTCTCAGCTGGATAGATGAAGGATATGATTAATTGAGCAAAACAACAATTCTGGTGCCAATTCTTTCAGTTGTGATTTACACGTTCAGCAACTGGCACCACTGGAAAACTAAATATGACTACTTTATATTTTAGTTGGAAGATACAGGCAAATATTTTCCTAACCCTGATACTAGAATAAGAATGAATACATTGCAATATCAACAGGAATAAAAAGGAGACCTATTTAATTTGTAAAATTAAACAGCTGTTTAGATACTGTCGTGTGAATTTTAACTTTGTATGCAATGTGAAGCTTGATGTGCTACTAGAGACTATTCATATGCATTGTTAAAAAAGGATGTTCTTGGAAGACTAACTGACAAAAGTGACGGACTGGTAGCTAGGTCTCTAGGGTCCATGCTTTAAGAATTTCATTAATATTTATCTAAATTCTTTCGTTTATCAAAACTAGGAAGCTCATTGATTTGAATCTTCCTCTGTCTGTGCTGATTAAAGCAGGTTTAGTACAGATTTAGTAGAGAATCTCTTTCAGCAAACACAGTAGAATAATAGATTGCCAGTATATTATCTAGCTACTAAGGTATTCCAAAGTGTTTCATTTACTGTTGAGTCTTGGTAGGATCTTTGAGCAACGTGAAACCTCAGCTGCTTGGCAGGATGGTATCCTAATTAAATGTGTGCTCCAACTCACTCTATTCTGCAGACATAAGAAGAGCAGATGAACATTATTATTTTCTCATGAACTTGAAGCTTGAAGAAAAGCCCTATACAACTTAAAATCTTGTAGTCTGCATTTTAAACCCTATCATAGCAAATGCTGATCTCTTATGGTCTTTTCTCTAGAAGTCCAGAATCACCACTAAGACTTTTCATATAAGCAACATCATAAATCATGCTTATCCAGGAGGAGATGTTGGTGTTATATTACCCATTTTCCCAGCAAAAAGTCATCCAGGCTAAGGCTGCATTCACACACAGTAAATCAGAGGTGTCGAACTCATTTGTTAAGAGGGCCGGATCTCACATAAAAGTAACTTTGTTGGGATGGACCATGTGTGCTATAAAATGTTACATGAGCTACCAGAGATATCTCTCCTTATACATAATCCTGTTTTGGGGTGGCAAGATTCCATGCACTCCCTCAGCCATTGGCCCGTCAGCCGCCACTCAAGAGTACTCGTGTGCCATTGGCTGGGTGCTCGGTCAGCCCCTCTTCCCCACCCACTCCCCGTTCAGCCACTTTGCCGTCAGAATTACCTGCAAACGGCTTTCTCTCTTGACGAAGACACTTCTCCTGCTTGCCTCCTGTGTGGGACTTAACTTTTCCCTCAGTGGCTGTTATTAGGTGTAACAAAATGGCAGTTAGCTGTGTTTGTAAGATGGCTGCCGTCTGTGTGGTTGTTTGTTTAAAATGTTCCTCCATAAGGTTTAATTGAGCTGTAGTTCCAGAGAGGAGCCTGCAGGGGTATCACTCACTGGGTTGAATGGGGCTTCCTCATCTGCTGGCCTACAGTTCCCAGCTGCCCCAAGGCCAAAAAGTGCAGGAAAAGAGAGACTGTCCCAAGGGGCAGGGCAGCATCAATACAGACTCCAGCCCATCCAGGGAGGAGGCAGTCTTCATCCTACAGAAGGTTAGGAAATGCTCCTGCTGCCTGTGCTGATAAGGCTGTCCAGGCCACAAGCCACAGACGTGGGGGAACCCTGGGAGGCAGAAGAGATTCAGCCACTCCACAGTCTGCTGGACTGGGGAATGAATGGAAGTTTCCCTGCTCTTTTGGGCTTGGCCTGAAGCAGAGCCAGAGGCCAGTCCAAGGAGAGATCCTATCCTGAGCCCACAACCTACAGAGGTAGACAGAGTGTTGTGTGTGGGGACACTGGGAAAGAGGATTGCGTTTAACCCCTGTTGATTTATGTCCTGTTGGTTCATAGTGTGCGCTTACTCCTATAGTAAGCCTTATTCATTTAGTGTCTGTGTGCTCCATAACTGTGTAAATAGTTAAATAAATTATTTTATTTGGGCTACTAATCTGTGTTGTGCTCTGACCACGTCTCCCCCACTCTGCACAATAACAAAGGGAGGAGGTAGCCCAAGGAAGCAAGGAAAGGCCAGATCCTTGGGTTGCCAACTTCCCAGGGATCCCCCAAAGATTGGGGAGTCTATCTCCAAATAGGGAGATTCAGCCAGAGGGGTCTCACTGTGCCTCTAAAAAGGCAGTGACAATTCAGTGAGTGGTGGCAGCAAACTTAAAGAGTGAGATACACCCATGGGAGCTGAAGAGTGAGGGGGAAATAAAGGTAGGTTGATGATTGGCTGGGAAGGAGATAGGGTTGCCAACTCCAGATGGAAAATTCCTGGAGATTTGAGGGATGGAACCTGGAGAGCGTGAGGTTTGAGGAGGGGCGGGACCTCAGACAGGTACAATGCCATAGACTCCACCCTCCAGTGAGAGCCAGTTAGTGTAGTGGTTAAATGTGCGGACTCTAATCTGGGAGAACCGGGTTTGATTCTCCACTCCTCCACTTGCAGCTGCTGGATGACCTTGGACAAGCCATAGTTCTGTCAGAGCTGTCCTTTGGCATCTCTCAGCCCCACCTACCTCACAGGGTGTCTGTTGTGGGGAGGGGAAGGGAAGGGAAAGGAATTTATAAGCTGCTCTGAGACTCTGCGAAGGGCAGGGTATAAATCCAGTCTCTTCTTCTTCTTCTTCTCTTCCTCTCAACCAGCCATTCCCTCCTGGAGAATAACTGTTGTCAGTCTCCAGGTGAGGGGTAGAGATCACTCGGAATTAGAACTGATCTCCAGGAGTGGGGAGGAGATGGAAAGCTGACATCAGAGGAGCAGATAATGGCAGGTTGATGGTTGGCTGGGAAGGAGATAGGATTGCCAACTCCAGGTTGGGAAATTCCTGGAGATTTGAGGGGTGGAACCTGGAGAGGGTGAGGTTTCAGGAGGGGTGGGTCTTCAGACAGGTACAATGCCATAAACTCCACTCTCCGAACCAGCTATTTTCTCCTGGGGAACAATTGTTGCCAATCTCCAGGTGAGGGGTGGATATCACTCAGAATTACAACTGATCTCCAGGAGGAAGGGCAGAAGTCAACTGCAGTCAGAGGGGCAGATAACGGTAAGTTGATGGTTAGCTGGGAAGGGGATGGGGTTGCCAACTGCAGGCTGGGAAATTCCTGGGGATTTCGGGGTGGAGCCTGGAAATGGTGGGGTTTGAAAAGGTCACCACAGCAAATTGACACTGAGTGCCCAAGGCCTTGGCACTCTCCCAGAGCCTCTTTCTAGATCTTGTTGTATTTATTTTCACAACAGGCCTTATTCCTAGTAACTTTATAAAGATGATTTCAGATGCCTAATGGCAAAAGGAGGTATGACTGGATTAGGTGTGATATGCAGAGGGGAAGTAGGTGCGGAGATATTAACATTGATAATGAGACAGGAAACCTAGGTCTCAGTTCTGTCCAGGAGGATGCAAAGAATAAATGGACTGAGATTAGAAACCACAACATTCAGTGTCTGACCCAGGAGTAGCAGTGCTCTTACAAAAGAATTTCAAAGGGAGGTTAGAAAGAGACTGCTGAATTGCATCCTCCTGGACTGGATTGAGACCTAGTTTTCCTGTCTCACCAATAGCACACCAATGTGTGCTATTATCATTTGGCATCTGAAATCACTCCATTCTCCAAGATATAAGGACCAATCCAAGTGTTCTTATTCCTAATCAGGGTCTTTTTGAAAGAAAATCAATCCAAATAGGACAGAGAAATCCAATCATTTTTTCTTCTTTCTTTGACAAGCCTTTATTGGCATATGTATATACATACAATAGGAGATCAGATTAAATATAGATCAAAAAATACAAATCCATATAGGGTAAAATTAGTTGGAGAGATTAACTGTGTGGACCCAGGAGCTAATAAAGATTCCTCCAAATGAGAGGGTAGAGGCTACTGCCTTTACTGCACTAGATGTGAAAACCCTCTTGAATAAGACATTCCTGGATCCAAAGGAACCAAACAAGTATCATTTTGGGAAATGTAACCATCAAAACCTTAAAGGACATTCCATTTGAAATTAGACAAAAGAGGAAAAATTACAAGGACTTAATTTCTTTCCTTCAAACTAATGGGATATCGTACAGATGGGCGGTTCTGGAGGGTGTCATCTTTAAGATCAATGATAGAAAAGAGAAGA
This sequence comes from Gekko japonicus, assembly GCF_001447785.1. NCBI lineage: Eukaryota > Metazoa > Chordata > Lepidosauria > Squamata > Gekkonidae > Gekko > Gekko japonicus. The sequence goes on from NW_015166424.1 coordinate 984,483, forward strand.
TAGACTCCACTTTTAAAGCTAAATAACTTTTAATATGTCAGCTGGGGACAGATGAAGAGTCCAAAGAGGAAGAAACGAAATCTAGTGATTCTGCTACCTGCCAGAGTGGTATACAATTTTAGAGACAGAAAGCCAAAGTAAAGGCAGAAGGACTTGGAAAATGGCCTTTTGAAGCGAAGAACAAGAAGATGATCAGAGATTTCTCTCATAACAACTAATAAAATAACATATAAATAGCGAATTGTTATAAGCAAGAATTCTACAAGTATATTGTGATATTAACACTTATAGTACTAACATTTTTACTAACAGTGAAAAGATCTCCCCCTCTTGGGGTTTTAGTTTAGTGTGGTTTGCTTTCCTTTATCCTTAGTTGTAGTCCCTTCCCTAATATTTCTTTGTAGTTTTTGTAGTATTTGCAAAATAAAAAATATCCCTCCAGGGACTTTTTTTAAAAAAAGGAAAATACAAATCCATATAGGGTAAAATTGAAGCTACGGCACAGAAAACCAGCATAAAAAGAGAAAAACCTAGTGTTTACTTATCAGAATGTATAGCCATAGCACTAAGAAGAAACCTTGCTTCTATTTCAGTTATTTCCATATCTTGATTATCAAGCAAAAACAGAAGCTTAAAATCATCAGGAATCTCTGGGAATTGAGCTAATATAGGGTACAGAAGATCCTGGCAGGGCCCAATCTTTTTTTTTTTTAAACCAACTTTCCAGAATAAGCCAAAATAATTTCCTCAGTGTACACTGTGCTTGTCAGAAGAATCCATCCATCCACCCACCCTCCAAAGAAGTGCGCTTGCACACAAAGGCTTATACCTGGAATAAAATGTTGTTGGTCTTAATGCTGGGACTCCAATTTTCTTTTCTCTCTGTCTCTTTTTTCCTCCTCCCCCCTTCTTCCCCAAAAGAGGAGGAGCAACCCCAGAGAAAAAAGCAGAAGTGGTGTGTGTGTGTGTGTGTGAGAGAGAGAGAGAGAGAGAGAGAGAGTCTCTCTCTCTCTCTGTGTGTGTGTGAATGTGTGTGTGAGAGAGAGGGAGGGAGGGCAGATGATGGCCAGGCAGGCTTGTCTTTTTACCTCTCTGGCAAAGCAGCCACAAGGCTCTCTCTGTGTATGTGAGTGAGAGAGAGAGAGCAAGCAAGAAAGGGGGGGGGGGAGGCTTGCTTTTATATCTCTCCAGCATGAAGCAGCCAGGAAGCTCTCCTCTGTGTATGTGTGAGAAAGAGAGAGAGAGAGAAGGAGGGAGGAGGGAGGGGGGAGGGAGGCAAGAGGCAGGAAGCAAAGAGCCACTGAGAGAGCTGGGGAAAGCAAGCTACGATGCGGCTGCAGCAGCAGCCCTGAGAAGGAAAGCAGAAGAAGGAAGCTGCTGGGGGTGGGGGGGTGTTTGAGCCGTGTGCAGGCCAGATCCAGCTCGCGGGCCACACATTTGACACCCCTGCACTAAATAATCTACTTTCAAAGCACTTTCCAACTGGATTTTTCCAGTTCACACAGTAAAATTCAGCGGGAAGGTGCACTGGAAGTGGATTGAAAGTGGATTATTTCATGTGTGTGACTGCAGCCTCTCACCCTATGGAACCTTGTGCTGACTCCTGAAAAGGTCAGGGGCCCTTTCAAATTTTCTATAGTGGTGCAAGTAAGAAACATGCCTTTAAAAATATCTAATAAAATCAGGAGACTTCACAAATTATTATAAGCTTCAGCAGCTGGGAGTTAAAATCACAACATGGCTTTATTACACAGTGTGTGTGAAAATTACAAGAGCAGTAGCGATGTTGTTCCTAGACCAATAGCATTTCGAGTCATTGACAGCATTGCGCAAGGGATGCATTCAGAAGCAGTCCCTACACTCCAAAATGGCTCATTTGCTTTCCAGTTAATTCTATTTTCCCCATAGGTCCTGGTAGACAAAAATTGCTTTCGTCATATAATTTACAGTAGAGTTCTACTGAAATCAAAAACAAGACAAAAAATTAAACCCGTGTCCTACAGTTAGTATATTTTATGTTAGATGGTAGTCCATCCCCCAACTGCATTTGCATCTACACCTCCTTTTCATGATGAAAAGTCTGGGGTGCAGAACTCTCATAGGTTCAGATTCATTGAACAATATCTTGCCACACCAAGGACAGGAACAGAATGGTGCTTTCCTGGCATTCTTTTTTTAAATTGGAAACTGGGAACACTAAAACCAAGTCGACTGCTAAAACCAAGTTCACTGGAGACAGTTCCACTCTTCTGTTTGCCTGGTGAGCTGTAAGAAGCATTGTGGGTCCCACAAGGGGGAAATGAGAGCTAACTGTTTAGAGAAAGCTGCTAAATGTCCAGCTGTACTACAGGGATTTCTTTTTGTTGCAGGAGAGCGGCTAATAAAGAGCAGCTGGCAGCTTCATTCTGAAGCCTCCTTGCCCATCCATCTGCATGCCACCTTCCATTTTCTCTGTGGCCTCTGGAGTCACCTGCTGTGGAAGAGAAGTGAATGGGAAGCCAGCCAAGAGCAGCTTGGTTTGAAAACACTTCTGAAGCATACATATGCAAGTGAAAAGAGGAAGGAGAATCTGTGAAGAGGCAGGAGATGAAAGTAGTAAAAAGGCCTCCAGTGTACCTATGTCATATTGTTATTACAACCATTGGCTTAGAGCAGCCACTTGGTCATGCCCTATTTGCTGCAAATTTACACTGGGAACTCATGGCTTCTTCTGGGGCCACCCCATACCTTCTGGGGACTCAAAGTATATCCCAGAAGCAATGCTAGAGCTTTTCGTGGAAGCGAGGATTCAGCAACCTCAGAGAACCCCTTTTCCTTAAAGCCTCCACCGGTTTTCATCCTCAAAAAGTACAAGGAACTCTATCTACATTTGCTCACATTTCTTCTCTTGATCTACTTGTCTGCTTCTCTCACACTGTCAAATTGTAAAGCAGCATGCACATTGGTATTGCTATTTATTCATTTATCACAGTGGCAGTGAATGAAACCCTTTCGTGACCTTTTAAGGGACACTTCAGATTTAAGAGGGGTTTTTAATTACCTTATTCATTAATAACTTGTAACTTGGCTTGAGAATTTGAGACAGAAGAAAGATTTTGGGAAAGCAGAAAACACTACAAGTACACAGAAAATGAGTGCAGCTTTTTTTTTTTTTAAGAATTCTATATATTTCATTTTTATTTGACTTCACAACAGGAGGCAGCTTTTCCGTAAGCAGCTGCAACACTCTTGTAGTGGCTTCATATACCAGTTCACATGACTGGTAATAGTTAATCAAGGAGTCTTCACGTTGAGCAAACATATAATGGCAAAATGCCCATAGTCCTATCTAGTTACCTCAGAAACCTTATCAGAGTCTATGTATACGGTCAAAGAACTGGCGATTCAAATTCTATCCCTGTATTATTTTAGGAGGCCTTCTTTAAAGGCTCTGATTCCTATCAAATCTATCATAAGTGACAGATTTTCTAGCAGTAACTTAAATATCAGTTTAATTAATACAATGAACGTTTTCTTTTGGTCCTACCAAAAACATTCAGTGCAAATGAAACCTAACTGGAAATATTAAAAAATTAACGCTCCCCTGAGGCTTGGGATTAATCATGTTAATAACCTGGCCCACGTGGTATCCAATTGACAGCTTTGACAGATGTGGTGTGAGAGCAGAGCACATGGAAACGGCTTCTGCGCCACATTTATTGGCCTGAGTCCTTCTTCACCAAGCGGTTTAATTATCACAAGTGGCTCTAGACTGATTCACAGCTTCATTTATAAACCACAGGTTATTAAATGGTTACAATCTCAGCAAAAATTACACTTGGCAAATAAATCTTCATGCTGAGAATGAGTGTGAGATGTAACGGGAACAACATGGAGGGTACTGTTAATTGCCTCAGCTGGACATGTGTTGATTAATTAAGGACACTTTGGAAAGTGCTCTTCATTTTTTGTGCTATGGCTGTCAAGCTGTTTAGTTATTAAGCTTGGTTGCTTCCCTGTTGGTGTCCCTTAGGAATGTCCATAGGTGGGTTGTATAGGCTGGAATATGAAAACAGCTGCTTTGGTTTGGGGTCATCACTGTTATTAGCAACAGTGAACAGGGCAGGGAATTGAGGTGTCAGTTTCTTTTACTCAGAGTTTTCGTAAGTGTTCCTGAGTGGCAAGCGGAGGACAGCGCCAAAGTTGAATAATGTTCCCTGTCACATTGGCTCAAATGTTCCCAGCATGTTTCTCTAGAAACGGACAAGAAAAGTTTACAGCCACTGTTCCATTTGGCCATTAAAGCTTTTCACAGTTCTCATCACTGTTTGTCTAAAATAGCAAATTAAAAATTATTGCATTGAGACATGTAGCCATTCCAAACACTACCATGTTGGGAGTTGTCTCCTCATCCAGACCTTTTCATTCTTGGCACAGAAAAACAACTCAGTAGTCTACAAGTAATACTGATTTTGTTTAAAAAAAATGCATGCCATTGTATTCTAACTTGCACAAACCTCCTATGCAATTCACATAAGCCAACTGATCACAGTGGATGCCAATCTACTTGCCAAGCCAAAATGTGTATGTGGATTAGCTCTCTCCAGTGAATCTGACTGGAAACCTAGCCTGGATTGACCTCTACAGATACTCGGGCTCCAGTTCTCAGAAATTATTGCTGGATAAATTGACAGGAAATAAAATGTTTGGAATTTATTCTGACAGGGGAACTACATATGACAATCAGGAGAGTAATGCTTAAATCATACAAATTCTAACAACATTTCCCTTATTTATTGAATGCAACATTTTTGTGCCCACCATTAGGGTGGCAAGCTATAAAAATGTATGGCAACATTCTCCATTTTGCTTTCATCTTGAACCACAATAAATGGAGGGGTATAAATGTTAATAAATAAAAAATAATCTGTGCAGACTTGAGAATTTGTCTACTATCTAAGGTTCCAGTAACAGTGGAAAAGGAGGACAGGACTTATTTAAAGCAATGGTGTTAGCTGGAAAAGCCGTAATAGCATTTGGATGGAAAGATAAAACCAAATGGACAGTAGCAAATTGGCAGAATTATTTATTTGAATATATTCAATCAGACATAATAACTATTGTAATCAAGAAGAACAATGGGAATCAAAAATAGGAAAGATAAAGAAAAAATGGCATTTGTATTTAAAATGGGTCATGGAAGGTCAAAGGTCTGACGTTCGGTGGAAGCTCCTAGGTTTGTGCCCCTGGCTAGAAAGGATAAGTAGTTAAGAAGGGGGGGGATAGAAAATAAGAAAAGGCAGATGAATAATATGCGAGAAAAATAACCATCCAAGTCATACTAAAACTCCCCACCTCTGATTGCAGAACAAGAATAATCTTCGGCTACAAATGTAAAGAGAAAAAGGAAGAAGAAAAGGGAACCAAGAAGGACGCGAGGAAATAGAGGAAGCAAGAAGGACAAAAGGAGGACTTATATAAAGGACCATTGCCGAAGACACAGAAACAGCTATAAACTTTGAGGAGGGAGGAGGGAGGGTAGAGTATACAATATGTATGGGAATAGGGATGTGTTTGAATGTAACATGGGGAAAATATATAATAATAATAATTAAAAAATAATAATAAGGTTCCAGTAACAGTGTTGCAGGAATTGAGGACATTGAGGGCACCTTGGCATGCTCTATGCCAAAGAGCAAGTTTGTTATGACTTATTTGTTGGATGTTTTGCAGATAAAGTTACTCACGTCCACCACAACTTAGATTCTGAAAGTTTGGCAGTTCAGTCACAGAGCAGGCTTTGGCGGGGTAGGGAGGGATATAAATTAGAATATAAATAAATGTTTATCAGAGAAACATTGGATTAATTTCAATTAATTCGATTTGAGATATGTACAAATTGCATGGAGGACTTTGGCCAACATCCTTAATGCTCTCCATTGCCCTTCATGGGTTATTAAAACTAGCTGGAGAGATTAACTGTTTGGACCCAGGATCTAATAAAGATTCCTCCAAATGAGAGGGTAGAGGCTACTGCCTTTACTGCACTAGATGTGAAAACTCTCTTGAATAAGACATTCCTGGATCCTAAGGAACCAAACAAGTATCGTTTTGTGGTGAAAAGATGCATTGAGCATGCATCTAAAAAAGGGGGGGATTGGAGGGAGGATGGGAGGATAGGAGCGGTTTGGAGGGCGAGGGGCAGGAGTGGGAGGAGATAGATTGCAGGAAACCACTCCAAGGCTGTAATGCAAAAATGAAACCCCCGGAGCGGACCCGGGGCAGACTGGCTGGAAATGCTTTAAATGTGAAATTGACAAAAAAAGTGAGAAATCGGCCTATGTTTGTCCGTTGTGATGGTCATTTGAGGCCCTGCTTCTCCTTCCACCTGATTCAAAGTGTTAGAGTCGGGTCTTTTCAATTGTGATGCCCCAGTTTTAAATGCTCTGCACTTGGATGACTACCTGGTTCCTGGTTTGTTTATCTTGCTGGTGCTTTTAGGTGCTATTTCCCTCTTCCTCCCCCTCCTATGATGTTGCATTTTTAAGCCTGCTGCTCTTAGATGATATTGGTGAATTGTTGGTTTTATGATATCTATACTATCTGCTATATTTTATTTTAAACTCCTGGTTTTTAAAAATATTTCTGGCAATCTGATTTAGTATATTGTTAGCTACTCTGGGAACCAGTTTTTGTTCCTTTTGTTTGTTGAAAGTTGAGGTAAAATAAATAAACATATTTGGCCACAGTTTTTCCAAATAATTAAAGTGACTTTATTTTGAGAATAAAAACTCTAGATAAGAGTAAGAACTATCAAAGAGGTATTCAGTGAAATGATAATTTGCAAAGAGCCTAAAAGATAAAAACTATTCAGAATATCAAATAAGGAATGAATTGACCACATTGTGATCTAGATTTAACATGTATATCATTTAAGATACAACAATAGGATAGCACCAGCTGTGCTCAATGTATATTTATAAAATGTAACAATAGGTTAGTTACTCTGAGGCATGTTGGGTCCAACTTACATAGTAGCAACCCTTGTAGGTGCTTTCTAAAACTTAGGAGACCTGGCCCATATGTAAGTAGATTATGTAGTGGTTCATATTTTCTGTTTTGTAAATTATATTATTCATTCTTAGGAGACATTATCTTTTACAGAAAACCTGAATAATGTTTACCTGTTAACAAACTGCTATGAGACTTCCGGTATTGGGTAAGATTGCATGAGACTGTATAAAATAAGGGTTCAATGTTGATAAAAAATGGATATGAAAAGGTTGTGAAATATTATGTGGTTTAAATGTTTGTATTTTATTAGTACGATGTATTCTATTTTTATAGCTTGTAGCTCCTGAGGAAGGACCTGAAGTCCGAAACACTAATCAATACCTAGGAAAAGTGTTGGACATCTGTCTTCAATGTGGACATCTATTTCAGACTTTATTGTTCTGAGAGATTGTTATTCTGGACTTTGTTCTTTCCCTTTGGGATATTATGAATTTGTGTATTGTCCTATGATGGATTACATGCATTGAATTATTTATTGTATTGAAGTCTCTTTTCTATAGCTCTTGGGTGGGTTGGTCAGTGCACAGTTGTTATTTATTGGTTTTTCTTGGTCGTTATCATTTAAGATAAACATTATTTCTTGACATGGAAAAGTCGCTATGAGACAAGCATGCCACATCAATTATAAGTGCTTAACATACTAATGTCATATTACATAGTGGAGAAAATATTATTCCCCATGTCATACAAACACACAAAAATACTAGACTTTTGGCTTTTTTTGCCATCAAATCACAGCTAACGTATGGTGACCCCCATGGGTTTCAAGGCAAGAGACGTTCAGAGGTGGTTTGTCACTGCCTGCCTCCATGTCATGACCCTGGCATTCCTTGGCAGTCTCCCTTCCAATTACTGACCAGGGCCAACCCTGGTTACCTTCTGACAGTATCAGGTTAGCCTGGGCTACCTAGGTCAGGGTAGACTTTTGCTTAACACACTGAAAATAACAGTATTTCATTAACATGGAGGTGCACTCAAATGAAATATGCTAACATGCAGGTTTTAGGTAGCAAAACCACCTTTTTATTTTAATATTTATTTATTGTTTTGCCTGAAATTAGAAGGTTATGATTTAGCCATGGGTTGGCATGCCTATATTTGGTATGAAAAAGACATATCACACCAACACTTTAAAAATCATATTACAAGATCAGCTCTACTTGGTGTATATAAAAAAGTAAAGGTAAAGGTTCCCTTGCTCAAAAGCCAGTCGAATCCGACTCTAGGGTTGCGGTGCTCATCTCTGTTTCAATGCCGAAGAGCCAGCGCTGTCCGAAGACGTTTCTATGGTCATGTGGCCAGCATGACTAAACACCAAGGCGCACGGAACGCTGTTACCTTCCCACCGAAGTGGCACCTATTTATCTACTTGCAATTTCTTGCTTTCGAACTGCTAGGTTGGCAGGAGCTGGAACTAGAGATGGGAGCTCACTCCATCATGCGACACCCAGGTCTCGAACTGCTGAACTGCTGACCTGACACAGCCTGCAGTTCAGCGTCTTAACCACTTGAGCCACCGCAGCTTGGTGTATGGAAACTAGTAAAAGAAAAATTTTATACCAAAATACCAAAATGGGTCTCGCCACTGGAAGCTTTTGTAAAACCAACACTCCAAACAAAATATAATAAAGAAACTTATGAAAACTTCTTGGATCAGACAAACAAACTAAAATCGGAAGAAGAATTAAATTTACAGTATAACATAAAATTATCCTGGTGGGAGCAGATACAATTAAAGTCAAGATACCAAAAAGATCTAAACACAGGTTTCGATGAAAACAAGAACGAGCTAGAAAAAAAGGTAGCAAAAACCATCTTATGAAGAATTTAAAACACCAAAAACTAACATGAGAAGCATGCCTACCAATTTAGCTCAAATTTCGCTGTTATAGTTTGACTACTGACTATTATATAATAAAAGCATATTGCAAAGATCTGGTAATGTGTTATAAATAAAGTGCTGTCTTATATTATGTCAAACCAATATTTTGACCAGCAGAAGTCTACTCTGACCAGCAGAAGTTTCAGGCAGAGGATTTTCTCAGATCTGTAAAGAGACCATTCTACTCACAAAGAATTTGGCCCACAACTGTATCTGTTTTACATAATTAACTGTTCTCCTATGCACCTCATTACAAATGCCAGTGGAAAATTGTATTATAAAATTTGAAAGGAATTCTGGAGGAAGCAAAAAAAAAGGGGGTTTCACTAAATCTAGCAAGATTTCCCAGGAGGGTTTTGTACATCTCCGAGTAGCAACCCTCCCCAACTACAAAATTATCCTTAGCTGAGGCATGTGATGAGTTTTGAAGGGAGTCAAATTTTAAACTTTGTTGGTCTTAGAAGTGCCACTGGACTCGAACTTTGTTCTGCCGGTTTATACCAACACAGCTACCCACCTAAAAGAACCTTTGTAAGAGTATGTTTTGCAGAGCTTGCATTGCATGGCTGCTTTTGTAGACTTCAGCACCTTTGCACACATAACTGCAGGTGGTTTATGATCTTGAAATACAATCCTCTGAATGGCAGTCTGTGTCCACGCCTGTTTGTGTGCATGAATTAAGGTAGCAATTGTAGATGACTGTTTAAGTTAATCACCAGATACTGATTTTTTTTTGTCTCTCATCCCAAACTAATTCCTAACACTATTATTACTCAAAGTACTGATATTTGGATCACTTCTTGTGGTTTTGTAACGGGGGGAAGTATCATTATATGGCAACTGAAACAGGTACTTCTATAAGCATCAAATATATCTTTAAAGTATTCGGATAAGTGAATATACTTAGGGAATATTTAAATAGGCATTTGAGTAAAAGAGTAAAAAAAATTATGGACTGCTTAGACACCCTGGAAAATCAGATCAGTTTTTTTCCAACTGTTTGTTTTTCGAGGGGGGGGGGGGAATCTTAATTTAGAGCAGTGCTGGAGTGACAGCCTTGGAAAAGGCAACCTACTGTTAATATATAGCATGAACAAAATGATTTAGTAAAAAAAATATATGCTGCAGAGGTTAGGCAAAAGGTTGAGACTATGAAATACCACAGTACAAATGTCACAAGGCTGGCCAAATGAGCATAAGCCTTGAAACACTGAGGGTTTGATGACACTGAACAAGAACAACAAATCAGCAGAAGGATGGCAGTACAATAAAGTAACTTATCTTAGGAAGAGGAAGAAGAGATTGGATTTTTACCCCGCCCTTCACTACCCGAAGGTGTCTCAGAGCGGCTTACGAACTCCTTTCCCTTCCCCTCCCAACAAAAGACACCCTGTGAGGGAGGTGGGGCTGAGAGAGCTCTGACAGAAACTGCTCCTTTTCAAGGACAGCTCTTATCAGAACTACGGCTTGGCCAAGGTCATCCAGCCAGGTGCAAGTGGAGGAGTGGGGAATCAAACCCGGTTCTCCCAGATTAGAGTCCGCGCACTTAACCACTACACCAAACTGGCTCTCACCAGGAGGAAGGAAGGAAGGAGGAAGCAGACACCAGTCTGCCAGAGGACAGTGCATGAGACTCTGCTTGGGGGGAAGCATACAACATATAATTATGCCACTATGAAGCATCGTTTATAACTATGAAGTTTGTTTAGCATAACATGCCACATTGATATAAAGATAAAAATGGAGGAGAACTATGTATGCCACCCTGAACTCCTGGAAGGAAGAGCAGGATTGTCCCGGTCCAGTGGCCTTGGGACGAGGGCGCCCCAACCAGGCCACTCACCCAAGGAACAGCAGAGGAGCAGGGCAGCGGCAACACGATGATGACCGACAGGGCTGCATCGCAGGAGCCCCGGGAGAAACAAACAGCGCCAACCCAGGGAGAGGCAGCCACACCGGCAGAGCACAGCCCCTTGGTCAGGCACCTCAGATCTCTATACCAGGAAGCGGCGAGGCGGAGGCCGCTGAGGGAGGGCTAAGGGCGGGAATGACGGGGAAGCTACGCACACCCATAACCACGCTCGGGATGACCAGAAGGCATCTGGGCTTATCAAGGGGGGGTGGGGATTACAGGTGGCACTGGGAGCAGGACGGGGGATAAAAGGAGAGAGAAGCGGATGTGCCGGGGAGGAGGAAAGTGTGAAGAAACGAGATGGAGAGAAAGAGAGAGCAAGAGATAGAGACGGGACCAAAGGTGTTCGGCACATGTTGGCAGAGGGACGTACGGGGTACTCATAACCCCGTCCCCTGTCTATCTGAGGCCCCTCCACAACCTCCTTCTCTATGAACCCTCTCCAACTCCCAGGGTCGACGCCATGGCCACGGGCGGGTCGACTCCAGGGCCACGAATGAAGCTTGACAAGGATAAAAATGTAATAAATGGTCTACGGATACTGACTGTAATGATAGAACATAAAACTAGCTTGGAACAGACCGGTGAATAGCCTGGAACAGACGACTGGTTCATTTACTACAGCATTCTGAGTCACAGTGGTCAACCACTTGCCCTGAAATGTCAACAAACAAGGCACAAACAATCCCCAGCATGCAGTTTGTCTTTTTTAAATTGTACAATAAAGTTTATTGTAAGTTTGGTAGGATTATTAATATTGCAAACATAGAAACATTTAAAGTGCTAGAACAATACATGGAGTAGTAAACCAACAGAATATTGTGCATTTCAAGGTTTAGAGCAACAATAGTTGTAACTAAAGAAATAATATCAATAGGGTACCATCCATAACCTAGACTGAATTTTAACACATAAAGATATTAACAGTAGCAACAATCATTGGTATATTGAAAAGCATTACCACAACCACAGGTCATCAATTACTTTAGGAATGTCTTGTTGATTGGCTAGGTATTCTAAAATAGGAAACCATGTTGGAACAAAAGTAGAAGAGGCCGGAAGTTTATCAAGATTATCCGAGAGTTTCGCCATGATATATTAAATCCCACAACTTTTTATGTCATTGTAAAAGTGTGGGTGCCATTGTTGTTTTCCAGTGCGTAGCAATGACAGTTTTTGCTGCAAAAAGCATCAAAGAGACCCTTTCTTTGTTTTGAACAGAGAGGCTGCAACATTTTTGATATGGGTCTCTTGGAGGAGGAGGATGTCCAGATTTAATTTCACAATTTGACTCTGAACTCTCTTACACTTAATGATGTTGTCCAGCCTTTGCACATTATAAGAAATTTTTTTGATGGTGGATTGCATGCTGACACTTAAACTGAAACTCATTTCTTGACTGTGGCAAGAGAACCTATGCATGTAGAACTTCATGTGCCCATCTTTTACAACAGCAGTGTGGAGGAGGAGTTTAGAATTCCGTAAGAGAACCTTTGTCTTCCTCATTACGCTACAGATCTCAGTGTTGCTGCTGCTTTGAAACCCAAACTACCTGGGATTACTATTGCTCCCCTATAATTCTTCTGAAACCTAGGCATTAGCCAATAAAGAATTGTTGTTGTTTTCAGAAATGACATCTACAGCAATTCAGCTCTGAAATAAATTAATCCTAGAAACACCATGTTGATTTTTTAAATCTGTATTACTAACATTCTCTGATGGGGAGCCTCACCTCCCTGACAGAACTGCAATTTTCAGTTTCAGGCTGTAATGCTCAGCTGACTTCAATAGGACTAACTTTAATAAAACATCCATAAGATCAGGGCTATTTTTGGGCAGGAAGGCACAGGAACGGAGTTCCGGCTGGCTCCCGAGTTGGCCACGCCCAGCAGGAACTCATTAGCATAATAGGCCACACCCAACAGCAGACACTCATTAGGATTGGCTACATTAGGGGTGTGTGGCCTAACATGCAAAGGAGTTCCTGCTATAAAAAAGCTCTGGGTTTTGACAACAAACAAGGTAAGCAGAATAAGAAGCAAAAGGTGAGTGTGTCTGGAAGACCACACTTCTGCGAACATGGGGTGTGTGGCCTAATATGCTAATGAGCTGTGCTGTCAGGGGTGTGTCCTAATAAGCAAATGAATTTCTGCTGTTGGGTGTGGCCTATTATGCTAATGAGTTCCTGCTGGGCTTTTTCTACATAAGATCATAGATCATAGTATTCACTGCAGGTATGCCCTCAGCGCTTAGGAGACATAGAGAAAGCAAAACAGGATTACCTTGTCCACAAGTGACTTGTTGGGTAAGTCACAGGGAATATCCCAGACCACTGCTGGGAACTGCTGAAGGGGTTGCTAGAAGCAGCAGCACCACCAGAAAGTAACATAAAGAGACTTCATGCTGGTATGATGCTGAAGCTGTGGTCATGGCAGCTCTGTCATTCTTCCTGATGACCCCTGGGAAGGGTGCTATGTCCCATTTCAGCAGTGCACAGTGATGGAGGCCTGTGGTCCACACTGCAAGCTGCTGGTAAAATAGTATGCAACCCTAACATAAATGTCCCCCAAACCACCACATCCTCAATACTGTTAGAGTGATTAAATAAAACATATTTTAAAAAAAAGAAGAAGAAAAGAAATTCATTGATCAACAGGACTTTACTGCTGTTCCTTGAAAGAGAGAAATATTTTGGTGGGAGGAAAGATGTTTAAAGCATTCTGTCAGAGGACAGTGAGTAGAAAGTCTTTTGGGAGGTTTAATTTCCTGCCTACTTACACGTTTAGTGGTTGCCAGGCGGGCCATTGTGCTTTTGCTTTGATGACAGTCAAAACCTCATCACTCTGCAAAAGAGAAGCAATAAACATCAATAAATAAAATGATGTTTGGACAGCATTATAGTGAATAACACTCTGCAGTGATTTGTAACCAGCGGAAAAGGCACTTGAATTTAAATTGCTCTTCATAATTCCTGAGAAGGCAGATATATTTCATTCCTTTTCCTATTCAGGTAGTGTATTTCCTCCTTTGTGAGAAACAGAGGGATGGTACTGACAGTGTTTGATACTTGCAGGGTGACTTTTTGAATTGATTAAGTGATTGGCACATAGACATAAAAATATTAGGCTGAAACTAGTTTCCCACAGAACTTTTCTAAGGACAATCACCATGAGCAGAATTCAGCTTTTCTGCTGGTTTCTGCTTATGGGTTCAACTCACCAAATGTTACATTGACCACTAGGGTTGCCAGGTTGTATTTTCCTTACAGTGGTGGGATTTGGGAGGGCGTGCCAGGAGGGGGACAGGCCACCCCAACGTGATGACATCACATTAGGGTTGCCAAATGTTACCTACCTTGCCGGCGGGGGACTCCAGCCCGGCTCTCGGAGTTTTCCCTTGTATGGCCGTGGCCCCGCCCCCAGCGTGCCCGGCGTCATAATGTCACTTCCCTGTGACGTGCACGCTGGGACGGGGTTCCCCTCGGGGCCCAAATCCCCGGCGTTGGGGAACGGACCTCTGGGGCAGGGGGATTTCCACCCCCGGGGGGATTTGGCAGCCCTACATCACATGGAGTGCCGTCATCATGCCAGGGATACAGCACCATGTGCGCATCCCCGCTTCCCTCCAACCATTTAAAGGGAACTTTCCCTTTGAATGGTTGGGAGAAAGCAGGGACTGCCTATGCCTGCCCTGTAAGCCTTCTCTGTCTACAGGGCAGGTACAAGCGGGCACCACTCATGCCTGCTTTGTGAGCCATGAGATCCCCACTTGCAGGGCAAGTGCGAGCAGCTACCACTTCAAAAGAGTGGGTGCCGCTCGTGCCTGCCCTGCAAGCCACAAGAGCACTGCTTGCAGGGCAAGTGCGAGTTGCTCCCACTTTTTTGAAGCAGGAGTTGCTTACGCTTGGCTTGCAAGTTGCGATCTCGCTACTTGTAGGGCAGGCACGGGAGGCCCCTGCTTTAAAAGAGCAGGTACCCCTCGCAGCTGCCCTGCAAGCCCTGAGCTGCCAACAAATTTCGGTGTGCAGCCCTGCCTCTTTCAGACCACGTCTCTTTAAATGCTGTTGGGATGAGTTGGGGGGTGCGGGCATGTGCGGCCACCCCTCTTCCTCCCTCTGCAAACTTTAAAGGGCCAGCTGGATGGCCCCTTAAATCTTGTAGTAGGGGGTTGCTGGGTGGTCGGTCTTGGGAGTGGGGCTTCCCCCCACTGGCCAGTTGGCTGGGGGTGGGAAGGAGCCCCCCAAATTGGGAAACCCCTGTGGGACAGGGGAATCTGGCAACGCTATTGACCACCAACTGTGTCATAATTTTTTTCATGCCCACATGATCTCATTAAAAGGTTAGCCTTTGAGCTGCAAATACCATACCAGAAAAGGAAACACAGAGTCTACAGCGCTAGAGATTTAAACTTTCTGTTAATTTTGAGAAAAACTGAAATATATACATTTACTTTCCTATCAAAGCAATTTTTTTTACAGATTGAACAACATTAAATGCATATAGTTAGTATATACAATTTTACTTATAGGTACATGCAGTGCTTGAGAAAAAGTTGCAAACTAATGTACCCTATGCAAGCTTAGCACACATATATTTAATTTTTGCCTTTTGGAGTGTATGAAAAAATAGAAGTTGAAGGAAGAAAACAAAAGAATATGCATTATTTGGACAAAAACTGTTTTATAGAATCACAATAGGTGGGGAGCCTTTGATGTATTGTAATTAAATACACTATAGCATATTAAATGTAGCCAAAATTATTAGCATTTAAGTAAAAAAATTGAAAATGCCGTATATGTCTACAATATAAAAGCCCCCCCCCCCCAGTGCTCCACTGGAAATGTTCAGAAAATCCTCAGATATTTTTTTACACTGAACATATGGAATAAGGAGTTTTTTCAGTACTTCCTAAAATTTCCTGATTTTTCCAGGAGTAAAATTTTTATTTATTTGTTTGTTTGTTTGTTCGACTTTTATCTCGCCCTTCCGCTGAAATTGAAGAAGTCCTCAGACATTTTCATGCTATACATTTTGAGGGGGGTTTTGCCTTAAGAATAATTTTACTCATTCTAAAAGAGAAGATATTTTGTATTCCAACCTTTCATTTCCCAATATTTCCATCATAAAAATGGGGGTTCCCCCCCCCTCAAAAGTGGGGGGAGGGAATGAGGGAAAAATATTTTCCCCAGGTTTTTTTTTCTGGGCCTTCACATCTTTATATACAGCATATGAGAGTGGCAGAGTACCACAGATGTTTGCCACAGTTATTACCCTACTGGTCTGTGAAAAATGGTGCCATCAAACAGGCCCGTAGCTAACATGGGGCCCATGGGGCCCACCCCCCTGCTGTTTTTGCGGGCCCCTCCCCAGATCTTCAGCTCCCCCTCCCTCCCTCCGGCCCCCTCACCCCCTGATCGATCTGAGCCAGCATCTTCCTGTTTGAGCTCATCTGTGATGAGCTGAGTCTCTTTAGGACCCAGCAGCAACCGGTGGTTGACTGAATCACACACACATTGGTCGGATTGCCGCAGTTAGGTCCTCCTGTTGGATTTTCTGCGCCAGGCTCAGGGAAGGAGGGAGGAAACTTGATCCCGGCTCTCCTTTTTTTTTTTTGGAAACACGGCAGCTTTCCTAGACCTTTTAGTGTCTATTAACATTGGGATTCTTGCTCCCCTCAGAGGAAGGCTCTAGTGGGGGCTGTGTGGGTGCATGCCAAGCAGACCCCCCCTTGCCCTGGAGCTGTTCCCCCCCCAAGGCCCCCTTCCCCCTAAAATCCGTAGCTACAGGGCTGCATCAAAATGGATGGGGAGGGGAACCTAGAGGCGCTCTGGTAATGCTTCGGGAATGGAAGAAAACTAGCAAGTGTATACCAACAACACAGGTTATATAAACAATGTGCACTTTCCTGAACAACAAATTTTTCAGTTGCAGATCAACTAGCCCAGTGGCCTCTTAAAACCTTGGGTGGAAAGCAGTTAACAGAATATTTACCTCAGCAATTCACACAGATCCCTGTGTTCCCATGTATGGCTATGCCTACCTCCTTTTTTTTATTTTTTATAAATGTTTTTATTCATTTTCCCCAATCACCCACACCCAACGTAACATGATATAACAAATAAACTATCAGTAGTATTTACAAAGACGGGCATACAGCCATGAGTATTCCTCTTTAAAATTTCCTAATATCATCCTAGTCACTTAGTTACATTTCCATTCAAGTAATCTTTTCCATTTCTTGTTATAGATTTCCTCATCTTTCCCTTTTAGTATATTTGATAATTTATCCATCTCAGCGACATCAAACCATTTTTGAATTACTTCTAATTTGTCTGGAATTTTCTCACTTTTCCAATATTTGGCATAACATATTCTGGCGGCAGTTATACAATACAATAGCAATGTTTTCTCTTCTTTACCCCTTACATCAGGAATAATATTTAAAAGGAAGATTTCTGGTTTTACCGGTATTGCTAGGCCCATAATTTCTGCTATCCATTTCTGCTATGCCTACCTCCTTGAAGGAAATTTATGAAAACAAATTCTCAGAAAGGGTCCAAGTCTGTGGGAATGGCTGCCCTGCCTGCCTAGAAGCATCCTCAGCTTCCTTGTCAGTGCTATAACACACAACCAGAGGTGTGCAAAGGAGTACGTTTTGTAATGAATTTTACAAAAATGTCCAGAATGTAAGTTGTTACACATAGAGTTGCCAACCTCCAAGTGGGGGCTGGAGATCTCCTGGAATCCCAACTGATCTCTAGACTACATAAATCATTTATTTATTCATGGTTTATTTGAAACTTTTATTCCACTTCTCCTGGAGAAAATGGCAGCTTTGGAAGGTGGACTGTGTGGCATTATAACCTGCCCTCTCTAAATCCCACTCTCCACCAGATTTGAGGCTCCACCCTCAAGTCTCCAAGAATTTCTGAAGCCGGAGTTGGCAACACATACAGCCTAACAGTGCATCAGCAGAAGTACCATGTGGCTTGTCAGAACAGGATACCACAAATCCCCACATTTGAGAATTCCACATACAACTTTTCTGTAAAAATGTCTTCAGAGGTCAAATGTAATGTTAAATATTACTAGTGTTTGAGAAATGGATCCAGTGATTTACAGAAGCAAAGATGGACCCAGTGCTTTACAGAAGCACAGATGGTGGATACTTTCTACATTCATCTTCCACTGCAATCCTTTCCAACCCCAGGACAGTTTATTCCTTGGTTTACAGGTAGGGTTGCCAAATGGGCCCGGGGGGCGGGGAATCCCCCACTTCGGAGGCCCAATTTCCACCGCGGCGGAATTGGGCCCCGGGGGGAACCCCACCCTCGAAGCTGCGTCACCAGAGGTGATGCAGCCACGTTGCTGACGTTGGGGGCATGGCTGAGCTCGTCGGGGGGGAAACCATATGGGTTTCCCCCCGATGAGTTCGGCCACGCCCCCCACCTCCGCACCAGTTGTCCATCCCATACTGTCATTGGGAAAATGGCCGGACTGAAAGGATGAACAAAACTATTGGTCAGATGCTCCGCAAGTACGCATCTGACTATCATAAAGACTGGGAGCAACATCTTTGTTACTTAGTGGCTGCCTATAATGACACATTTCAGGAGTCACTGCAATTCAGCCCAAATGAATTGGTTTTTGGCAGGACTCTGAACACCCCTCTACGTATGCTTAAACAGCAATGGGAAGGTATTTCGGATCTGCGGCCTGTCTCGGTAATGGAGTACTTCCAAAAGCTGAGAGAGTCGTTGCACGGTGTGTGGAATACAGCCAGAAAGCACCTTGTCAAGGCCCAGCAGACGCAAAAGCGATTCTATGATAGAACTGCTGTGCCCCGGGAATTTTTCCCTGGTGACCAGGTCCTGATGCTTAGACCGGTGAGGAGTCACAAGCTGGTTGCAAAATGGTTCGGTCCTGGTAAAGTTGTGGAAAAACAGAGTGCTGTACACTATCTGGTAGAATGTGAAGCTGAGCATTCTCATCCTAAGCTATATCATGTAAACAGCTTGAAAAAGTTTTTTGAAAGGGCGCCTAATGTGTTGGCTTACCATCTAAAGGGTGATGTACCCGAGCAACCCTTAGATTTGCTGGAGGAATGCAAACAGGAGGGAGGCCTTGACCAAGTAGTGCTGGATCCTGCCTGTACCCCTGACCAGGCTGAGCAGTTGCATGAGGTGTTGCAGGAGTTCAAAGAGCTCTTTACCAGTGTGCCTGGCAAGACACATTTGATCACGCACTCTATCAAAACTGGGGATGTACCACCAATCAGTTCTCACCCCTACAGGGTTAGTGCAAAACATGGGCAAGAAATTGCCAAGGAGATTCAGGAAATGTTGGATCTTGGTGTTATTGTCCCTTCGAAGTCCCCTTGGGCTTCCCCTGTTGTCTTGGTACCAAAGAAGGATGGGGGAGTGAGATTTTGTGTGGATTACAGGCGTCTTAACGCAGTTTCCGTGGCAGATTCCTACCCTATGCCTCGCATAGATGATATGATTGAGAGGTTGGGCCGTGCCAAATACATAACTGTGCTGGATTTTAATAAAGGTTACTGGCAGGTTGGTCTAGATGAGGACGCCAGTGTGAAGTCTGCCTTTATTACACACCTTGGGCTGTATCAATTTGTTGCCATGCCCTTTGGGCTTCGCTCCGCCCCAGCGACCTTCACAAGACTTGTTAATATCTTGCTGTCAGGCTTGTCTGACTTTGCCATGGCCTATCTAGATGACCTGGCTATTTTTAGTGAGTCTTGGTCTGACCACATGTCCCACTTACGCCAGGTGTTGACTAGAATTAAGGATGCTGGCCTCACCATAAAGGTACAGAAGTGCCAGTTTGGCCTTGCTGAGGTTCAGTACCTAGGGCACCGAGTGGGGTGTGGGGCCATTAAGCCTCTAGAGGCTAAGGTGCAGAGCATTTTAGACTGGCCTGTACCCACAACAAAAAAGGAGGTCCAAGCCTTCTTAGGATTGGCTGGATATTACAGAAGATTCTGTGCCCATTTCAGTGCTCTCTCCAGTCCCCTAACTGACCTGTGCAAGAAAAAACAACCTGTTAAAGTGGTGTGGACGGAGGAGTGTCAAAATGCCTTTGATGCCTTGAAACAAGGTCTCGTCAACTCTCCTGTGCTGTTAGCTCCTGACCCTGCCCAGGATTACATTGTACAGACCGATGCCTCTCAGAATGGGGTTGGCGCTGTTCTCTGTCAGAAGGGTGCTGATGGGGAGTTACACCCTGTAGTGTTCTTAAGTAAAAAGTTTGTGCCCAGGGAGAGGCGCTGGTCTGTTGTTGAAAAAGAGTGTTTCGCCATTGTGTGGGCTTTGACTAAGCTCAGACCATACTTATGGGGTGTCAAGTTCCACCTGCAAACAGACCACTCTCCTCTGGTCTGGCTGGACCGTGTGAAGAACTCCAACCAGAAATTGTTGAGATGGAGTTTAGCGTTGCAGGATTATGATTTTTCTATTTCTCATATTAGGGGGTCTCAGAATATTATTGCTGATTCTTTATCTAGGATGTCCCATGACCAAGACCTTGACTGATTGATCTAACCTGTGTTTTTTTTCTGTAACCTTGAAATGTTTTAAGCTATGCCTGGAGGGAAGATGAACCCTTCATGAGTTGTATTGTGTTGTGCTGTGCTTGTTTGGTATTCACTATGTAATGATGTTTTCTGTGTCTGCTGACCTGTGTCATAATTACTGTTATCAAGTAGATGAAAATCGAGGTATCCCACCCCCCCAATTTTCATCTTAAGGGGGAGGGTGTATAGAAATATTTAGAAATATTGATTCCTATAGCCTTCATGTATCCCTTGTGTAATTCTTTTAACCTTCTGTATCTCTGTTGATGCTATAAGGTTCCATGTTTCCCCTCTTGGAATGTAATTGCCTCACCCCCTGGTGTTCTAGCTCCTATGCCTGACCATTTGCTCAATTGCCCTGTCATATAAACACACATGTTTCACACTTCTGGCAGACCTACTGGAGCCTAGTTAGGCCTAGCTGCCAGGAGTCACGTACCACATGGAGGTCTATGAAACCCCACCTTTCCCCACCCTGTTGCCATGACAAACACCAAATTTGGAAAGTACCTATTTCATGGGATTGGCTGGTGGCCACAGCTAATTCTAATGAGATTGGGGGTTAAATTGACTAGCACAGAGAGTGGAGCTCACTTTTTGGCTTACCTCTGAATGTACCCTGAAATGCTGCATCTCTGTTGTGTGCTCTCTGGGAGAGAACAAAGGATTGTTGGGGCACATGGCAGGGACGCTAGACCGAGATGAGACTTAGTGGAATTCATTCAAATGGACTGTCTTGGACTACTGACCCTCCTGAATGTTGGTAAATATACTCTATTGTATAGTTAGGCAAACTGTTGCATAGCCTTTCTTATTTTTCTAATCTCCTATGGTCTGATGGCAACTTCTGCTAAATAAACTATATTCTGTTATCCTGTGTCTGTGTGATGTACATTGACTCTAAGCTTAAATCCTGTGCCTGACCTGCTTTGCCAAAGTGGTGCTACCTTGATTGCTAAGAATATTCTTGGATTAAGTCCTAAAAGCCAGTCAAGAGTTTGAACCTTCTCTTGGGCTGGAAGGGGACTATAGTGAAGGTTCTGGTGGCTGTGTCTGTAAATCCTGAGAGAGACTACCTCTCCCTGGTTTTTCTGTAAAATTCCTTGTCTTAGTCAATGATCCGTTTCCTTTCCCAATCCTGGACTGGTCTGGGAGAGGAGAGAATCATGACAGCAACCCTATTTACAGGACCTATTTCAGGACCTGCAATGGGGAGGGGGCGGAGATGAAATTACCCTCGCCTTCTTCCATACATAGAAGAAGCAGAACAGGTGGGTCATCCCCTTCATCCTTTCCACTGCTTCCTCCTGACCATCATAATTATTAGTCTATATGCGAAAAAAAGAAGAGGACTGATGAGGGGAGAACACAGGAAAAATCTGTCAGTGCCTTCCGATAATAAATTGCTGGCTTCGACCCCAAAGGTGAAATCCTGCTTGGTCAGTGTTTGGAGATAGTTCTCCTCACCTTCCTGGGCACCCACCTGGGAGATTCTGACAGAGAATGTTTCTAGAATATTCACTTCAGGGTGGCCCTCCTCCACTTAAAGTGTAGGAGGGCCTTTTTTTGTAGTACAAGCTCTGGCCATAATATTCAATACATGGAGAGGTGTGGTGGTTGGGCTTAAGGGAGCAGACTGGGAGAGATAAGGCCTTCAAACAGAACTTCTCTGTACTCTGTTGCCCGATGCAATGAGAAAGCAGGACTGTGCCAGATGGCAGACAATAAAGCTGCTTTAGCATATCTCAAGTGTGTGTGTGTGTGTGTGTGTGTGTGTGTGTGAGAGAGAGGGAGAGAGAGAGAGAGAGAGAGAGAGAGAGAGAGAGAGAGAGAGTTAGTTTAGTTTCAGGGATTTGCAGTAGCAATCAGACATGTGCCAATATTATTATTTTTGCCAGCACAGCTAGAAACAGCATGAAAGATACTTTTTATTTGCAAGGGACCATTGTTATGAAAACATAATCAATAGTAGACATATTGCAGCTTCTCTTAAATATAACAATAGAGAGCGATTTTATCCCCATTCTTCACCACCCGCCTCAATTTCATAAAAGAAATGAGAAGAATATATCATACCTGTGCAAGGCTGAGGAGTGAATAGAAGTGTGGTGTTTTTTTCCTGTAGCTTATACGAATCCCTGTATCAGCAATTTTGAAATTATATGTAGTGTAATAAACCTCAAACTAAACCAGGAGCCTGCTTTAACAAGGCTCCGGTGCACAGAAAACATCTATCAAATGTTTCTTAATACTCCCCCCCCTCCTTTCTCCCTATTTCCCTCAGGATCCTTTCCTGGTAAATTGTTTAAGGGAATATGAAGTTCACAACTCACTCCCATGATTTCTGCAGCCACAAAAAAAAAAAAAAAAAAACCTTATTCTCCAATTAAACTCAAAGCCCACACCATACATTATGTGTAATTGGCAGCTCCAACTGAGCTGTCCTTTCAGGTTAGTGATAATCTTACCATCCTCTGCTTGACAGAAATGATTCTGATACCTCAGGCAAGCTCTAATCCACATATGCCCCAGTTTAGGGAAATCAATTTTCACAGGCCGTTTTTGCTATTGTCATTACTTTCCTCTCCCCCTCTTCACTAAGAGGAAGGGAAATATCTGCAGCGCTGATAGCCCGTGAAACTTTTCCAGCTCCTCCTTGGTTCAGGACTTTCAGCTACAGCTGGAGACAGCAGCTTGAAATAATTAATTTTTAATGAAGAACTAATATGCTGTTTTCATTAAGACAGGCGAGGGGCCCAACAAGTTCCCAGCTGGGGCAAATTAGAATTAAAAAGTCACTGTATTAAATCAATAATGATATGACATTTTATCCTCGTCTGGTGAGAACCTGCTTCTATACGTTTATATGCCACATTCATTGTAGTCATTCCTACAACTGGACTGAATGTGTGGTAGTACTCAATTTGCCTCAAAGAATCTTGTGTTGGATCAAATGAAAAATTCCTCACTCGCACACAATGCAAAATACTAATGTCCCAAACTGCTGAGGTGTATAACCATTTTTTGTTTTTCTAGTCCCAACGGACACATAAAAAACTAGTTAGCATTGTCATGTTAGTGTTAATATGTACAATATATTATTTACAGGAATAACAATGTGACAATCACTTCTGCAGCTGCTTACACACTAATAATAGAATATGTGACTCACTGATATAGGTACCTTTTCTATGGTCAGATAGATATCTTGACATTAACAGTGCAATTCGGGGTGTGTATGTGTGTCAGCTGGGTAGTATGACAGTGTGTCTCTGAGATGGGGCGTGGTGCCAGGAGGCCCTGCTTTGGGACCTATGAACACACACACACACACACACACACATACACACACACACACACACCAATGGCCTTGGATATAGGAACCATTATTACTGGGCTCACGAAAGGAGAACAGGAAAGGCAAATGCAGAATCCCATCCCAGGGCAATTGGTCCCCTCCCCTGCTCACCTGCCAGTATGTGGTGGTCCCTTCAAGCTGAGCCTCCAAAGACGGTGTTATGTCTTAAGGCAATAAAGTTGGTTAGCTTAAACATTTCTATTAACAAACTGCAGTGTTTGGATTGAAGAACTAACCAATCAGTGAAGCCTATGTTTTAGGCGGGAACCACTCTCATTGGTTCCAAGCCTGGTATTTCTATTGGTCATTATCTGTTTGTTGGGTGTGGTTTACACCACTTCAAATCGTATATAAGTCAGTCTGGTTCTATGCATTTTTGTCTTGTGTTGTTATGAGCTGAATAAACATGAATCACTTGTTTAAGAGCTGCCTTGATCTCAGGGGAACAGGAAAGGCAGGTGCAGATTCCCATCCCAGGGCAATTGGTCCCCTCCCCTGCTCACCTGCCAGTATGTGGTGGTCCCTTCAAGCTGAGCCTCCAGAGATGGTATTAGGTCTTAAGGTTTTTATTGATTTTTTTTCAGACTATAAAACTACAACGGAAAATATGGGAAAGGGAACTACATCTAGGGAAAAAAGAAAAAAGACCCACAACTAACTAAAAACCCAAGAGTAGGAGATCAATATATCAGCTTAACACCATGCTATTTTCAAAAAGCTACTAATAATACAATGAACTTAGATGGTTATGCTAGATGAATTATCATTTAACCATCCCTTTAACTGTTTAAAGAAATTCCCAGAGCATCCCCAAGTTATTTCAACATTTTTTTCAGGCACAAATCAGAGTCCTTCAGCCCTTATTTATTCTTATCTTTTCTAATCCTCAGTTTATATGAGCTTTTGGGGGCAGCTGCCCCCTTTTCAGAGGGTGAGTCCTCGTCCGAAGACCCCGAGCCCAACTCGCCATCAGATTTGCTTTCTTTTTCCTCCCCTTTGCCCTCTTCTGGTTCCCCAAGCTGTGTCCACAGAAATTCACATTCCCCTAGCTGTGTCCGCAGAAATTAAAAACAGAGTCAATCTTTTCTTTTTTATCGTTCAGCTTGAAAATGATGCCTTCTGGGGTTAACCACCTGTAACTGGCTGCTGGGATTACCCACCTGTAACTGATTCTATTTGTTTGTAAGAAAAGGATTAATTCTTTATAGTTCTTTATCTTCTGTCTTACGTCAAATGGAATGTCTTTTAAAATCCTGATATTATTGCCCCCAATTTTCAAGGGTGTTCCCGAAGTTGCTTTCAAAATAGCATCTCTCACATGTCTCTTAGAGAATCTGACCACTATTTCCCCAGGCAGATTATTTTCCTTGATGTATGATGAATAGGACCTGTGGACCACATCCATCTCGCTGCAAAGGTATTCCACTGTTGAATCTGTCATTGGGGCTATTGCTTCACTCAACTGTTGCTTCAGATTCTCTCCTTTAATTTCCGGGACCCCTTGAAACCGTAGGACCAAATTTGCTTTATCCATTTGTAGCTGTAAAAGCTTTGACTCTTCCGTAGCTTGCTTCATTTCCAGCTTTTGCACCTTTTTCTTAACTTTTTTAGTAGTGATGTCCATTTCATTCACCTTCTCTCCCATTTGTTCTGTTGCTTTTAAGGATTGAGTCAGTTGCATCTGCTGCGCTGTTACACTCTGCCCAATTATTGACAGTTGTTGTTTAATGCCAGTGATCTCGTCCAGCAGGGGGTGCAGGGAGTCAGCCAAGAGTTTTGAGAGCTCAGTGACCTCATCCGTTCGAGGACTGCCCCCTGGTTTCGATTTCAACAGCTTCTCTTTCTCCGATTTCTTCCCCACCATCTTTTTGCATTTGTTTACTTTTCAAAAAAGTTGCTAAAGTCTCTGATATTCACCCGAATACTTTTCTGCGCTCTGGTAAGTGTCTTAAAACAGTTTTAGTCGCTTATTTTTCCGCTCCCCCCTCTTTCCTTCTGTGTTCCGTCTATGCATTTGGGAGGGACCCCTCCCCCGCTCGCTTTTCTGTCACTCTTTGGGGGGGCAGCTTCTTTTTATATCTTCATGCTCGCTTCAACCCAACTCACAGTTCGTTGTTGGCCATTTGGCCTCGCTCATCATCATTTATTTCGCCTGGTCTCCAATGCTTGTCCCGGTCAGCAGCACTCATACCATGCGGTCACTCAGTGGCAGGACCTTCGGGGCGGGGGGGTGCCTCAATTCTCTGGCATTCGGCCATCGAAGAGATCGCCCCTCAAAAGCCCCCTGCCTGGGAGCCTTTTACCAAGGCTCCGGGGGGGGGGGGTTGCGACCCGTCGGACTCCCTCCCACACGCTGGTGTGCAGTTTACATCCCCGGGATGTCCGGGAGATGTGTCTGCCTGCGTGTCGCCATAAACCGGAAGCTCGTTCCCATGCCTTGATCATTAAAGCTGCCTGAAGTCTAACTATGTGATGTTGAGGTTCCTTCCAATCCTTGCCTTTAGTGATTCCCCCATATATTATACCTTTCAGATTGCAGCTGGAAGATCAAATGTCTAAATGCTTCTCCATATGTGTATGAGCTAGCATCAGGAAACAAAATCTACATTAGCATTTTTCTTGGGATGCTTGAATTTTGCATATGTAGGGAGTATTTTATGTGGGATAGTATGATTTCTCCTTCCACTTGAAAATCCATCTGAAGCCTCACAAACTGACATTAGGCCTTCTGTTTAAGTTCTGTTGATTGCCAGTTTTTCCCTTATACATACGACATAGGTCCAATTCCAAGCTCCTGTAAGGTAAACAACTTCAAATCCATTTCTATCGGAGAGTTTACATAGAGTGAATTTTGCCAATTTTACTTTCCAAACAACTTCATTTATATGACAGTGATTTTCTGAGGCAGAATGAAGATGCTCCTATATCTTGACATTTGGGAAATGGTGGTACTTGAGAAAACCACCCTTCATCATAAATGAAGATTATAGATATGCTTGTGCTGAAATCAATATTTATACAGTGATGTATACGGAGACTGAATTACTCCCTCTGCAACGCAATCATTCTAAATATACATGTCTTTGCATTTCTTTTCCCTCCAAATAAAGAATCAATTTTTTATCTGTCAGACACTACATAAACTACTTTTTTGTCGCATCAAAGATACCAAAGCTCCTTGTGAATTTCTCGCTTTTATCAAAGGTGTGAGGACATTGTAAACAGAGTGCTAATGCCTGCTTGGCAAGTACAACTGAATGTCCCAAGAGGGAAACAAAAATAGTAAAAACTCAAGGCAGGCCAGGATATGTTAAAGGATTCAAATAGCTTCTCTGTCCTAAATAAGAGGTCCTAACAGAAGAGGCATTAACTGGCATGAGATTTTAAGTGCTGCTGCCACTGTTTAGAACAAGTGGTTAGGGCTACCAAGCCCCGGTTGGGAAACTTCTGAGAGTTTGGGAAGGGGAGGGACCTCAATGTGGTATAATGGCATAAAGTCTACCAACCAAAGCAGCTATCCCCCCCCCCCCCCCCGGAAGAACTGATCTCTGTCATCTGGAGATCAGTTGTAATTCAGGAGATCGCCAAGTCCCACTTGGAGGCTGGCGTCCCTACAAGTGGATGCTTTGCCATGTGTGTGAAAACTGTTAATCCACATGGACTAGTAATGGTTTAGGGATCGCCTAAATCACCACTGAATCAGTGTGCCAGTCAGTCTGCAAACTGCAACTGCCATGGCAAAAAGCAGCTGTTTGAAAAATATCTGTGCCGTTGGATCCTACGCATACTTCCTGGGAAAATAAATCCCACCTAAACACTCGTGTCAGATTGCAGCCCTGGAATACTAATGCACTGTGTCCAGGTTAATGAAAGGCGAACCAGGGGGAAAGATTCAGAGCCGTTAATACTTATGGAGCTAAAGTAGATTTGGCAGGTGCAGATTTCCTCCACCCATTCAGCAAGGGGGGAAAAAGAAATTTGATGAGCAAAATGATGTACCTTTATGTAACTGACAAAAAACACAACAGCAATGATTGTATTCATAGCATTACAATTGGGAGCCCCGCGAAACTTGGGGGGAGGGATCCCATCTCCCCGCATTCATGAGTCCTGCCCAGCCTAACCACTTGCTTGAAGCCCAGCAGTGGCAGTGTCTGGAAGCTGCTCTGAGCTTGGAACGCCTCCCAGTGCCTGCTGCAGCAGGGCCCAGAGCGACTCCCAGCTTCTGCCACAGTGGCAGGGCCCAGAGTTACTCCCAGTGTCCACCACTGCAGCAGGACCCTGAACGGCTCCTGCTGTCCACTGCCATGACAGGGCCTGGAGCAGTTCTTGGTGTCTGCTGCCGCCATGGCAGGGCTCTGAGCAGCTCCCGAACAGCTCGCCACAGCTCCCAGACTCCACTACACAGGTAAAGAAAGAGTGTTCTCTGTGCAAGTGCAGAGAACTTCCTTTACTTTTCGGGGAATTTAAAGCCCCCCTGTGTATTTTTTTTAATTTTCAGATTTTCATGTACTCCTGGGAAGTGCCCCAAGTGTGCAGAAAAATCTCTTAAGCCCCCGTGTGGCCCTGATCCGCAGATTTAGATATCTGCAGATGGTGGCCATGGGTGACTAATAGTAATAGATGTACTAGCATAAGAACATAAGAACATAAGAGACGCCAATGTTGGATCAGGCCAAAGGCCCATCCAGTCCAACACTCTGTATCACACAGTGGCCAGAAATACCAGTGCCATCAGGAGGTCCACCAGTGAGGCCAGGACATTAGAAGCCATCCCACTGTTGACCCCCCCAAGCAGGGCTAATAGCCACTGATGGACCTGTGCTCCATATGCCTATCTAATTCCCTTTTGAAGCCGTCCATGCTTGTAGCCACCACCACTTCCTGTGGCAGTGAATTCCATGTGTTAATCACTCTTTGGGTGAAGAAGCACTTTCTCTTATCCGTTCTAACCCGACCGCTCAGCAATTTCATGGAGTGCCCACGAGTTCTTGTATTGTGAGAAAGGGAGAAAAGTACCTCTTTCTCTACCTGCTCTTTCCCATGCATAATCTTATAAACCTCGATCATGTCACCCCTCAGTCGTCTTTTCTCCAAGCTAAAGAGCCCTAACCCCTCAGGTGTCGTTTCTCCAAGCTAAAGAGCCCTAAGTGCTTTAACCTTTCCTCATAGGGAAAGTGTTCCAACCCTTTTATCATTTGAGTTGCCCTTTTCTGCACTTTTTCCAAAGCTATAATATCCTTTTTAAGGTGTTGTGACCAGAATTGCACACAGTATTCCAAATGAGGTCTCACCATTGATTTATATAGGGGCATTATTATATTGGCTGATCTGTTTTCAATACCCTTCCTAATAATCCCCAGCATAGCATTGGCCTTCTTTATTGCAGTCACACACTGTCTCGACATTTTCAGTGAGTTATCTACTACAACTCCAAGATCTCTCTCTTGATCAGTCTCTGCCAGTTCAGACCCCATCAACGTGTATTTATATTTAGGATTTTTGGCTCCAATGTGCATCACCTTGCACTTGGCCACATTGAACCCCATTTGCCATGTTGACGCCCACTCGCCCAACTTTGACAGATCCCTTTGGAGTGCCTCACAATCCTCACTGGTTTTCACCACCCTGAACAACTTTGTATCATCCGCAAATTTAGCCACTTCACTGCTTACTCCCATCTCCAAATCATTAATGAACAAGTTAAAAAGCAGTGGACCAAGTACTGATCCCTGCGGTACCCCACTGCTTACCACCCTCCACTGAGAAAATTGCCCACCTACACTCACTCTCTGTTTTCTATGAACTAGCCAGTTTTTGATCCATAAAAGGACTTGTCCTTCTATCCCATGATTTTTGAGCTTACTTAGGAGCCTTTGATGAGGAACTTTATCAAAAGCTTTCTGGAAGTCAAGGTAAATAATATCTATTGGATCCCCCTTGTCCACATGTTTGTTCACCCCCTCAAAGAACACTAACAGGTTAGTGAGACAAGATCTTCCCTTACAGAAACCGTGCTGAGTCTGCCTCAATAGGTTTTGTTCATCTATGTGCCTACTAATTCTTTCCTTAATAATGGTTTCCACCAATTTACCCGGTATCGACGTCAGACTGACTGGCCTGTAATTTCCCGGATCTCCTCTGGAACCCTTTTTAAAGATGGGAGTGACATTAGCTACCTTCCAATCCTCAGGAATGGAGGCAGATTTTAAGGAAAGATTACATATCTTTGTCAGGAGATCTACAAGTTCACATTTGAGTTCTTTCAGAACTCTCGGATGTATGCCATCTGGGCCTGGTGATTTTTCAGTTTTTAAGTTGTCTATCAGTTTTAGGACCTCCTCTCTCATCACCTCAATCTGACTCAGGTCTTCCAACACCCCTCCTGAAATCAGTGGTTCTGGAGTGGGCAAGCACTTCTCATCTTCCACAGTGAAGACGGAGGCAAAAAATGCATTTAGCTTCTCAGCCATTTCCCTATCATCCTTCAATACTCCTTTTACCCCTTGGTCGTCCAAGGGCCCCACTGCCTCCCTGGCTGGTTTCCTGTTTCTAATGTATTTGAAGAAAGTTTTATTGTTGGTCTTTACGTTTTTTGCTATATGCTCCTCATATTCCCTTTTTGCCTGCCTGACTACAGACTTGCATTTTATTTGCCATAGCCTGTGTTCCGTTTTATCAGCCTCACTCTGACTAGCTTTCCACTGCTTAAAGGAATCCTTTTTACCTATTACTGTGTGTGTGTGTGTGTGTATTATGTACCATCTAGTTGCTTCTGACTTATGGCAACCCTATGCATTTATTACTTACAAAGCATCCTATTGTTAACAGCCTTGCTCAGGTCTTGCACACTGAAGGCCTTGGCTTCCTTTATTAAGTCAATCCATCTCTTGGTGGGTCTTCCTCTTTTCCTACTGTTCGACTTTTTGTAGCATTATAGACTTATTTGTCTCCCATACTATGATGCAAGATAACTTTGTTCCTTTATGGCGGAAAAAGATAGAAGATAAACTGGTCTGTTATGGTTTTTCAAAACAGTTTATACTGTCTTTGGGACATGATCAGGCTAGATCAGTTCTAAAACAAAGAATATTAGACGTTGAACGACAGATGGACGTGAGTAGGATTAGGAGCCCTGTATTTGATGTAAGTACACTTAACAAGATAGTTGTGAGATCTTACATCAAATATTTAGATATCAGCAATCATAGAAGAATTTTTACCCTATTAAGATACAACGCCTTACCCTCAGCCTTAATGGAGGCCAGATATACTAGATCATTGAGGGAAAGTTGTATATGTGGGATGGGACCTGATGAAACATTGGAACATGTAATTTTCTATTGTCTTATATATCATAATATCAGGGAAGTTTTGATCAAGCCGATAGTTAACTCCTTCCCAGGCCATAACAGAAGGACACTTTTGTCAATTATGCTGGCAGGAGATAATCAAAAGCTGACTAGGATGGTTGCCAAATTTGATTGGTTGGCATACCAAACTAGGAAAGAGATAAAGTTCAGATAGGCCTAAACCTAACCTTTGATCATAATTTTTAGATCCTTATTTATAATTTTAGATGCCATTGTATTTTAGAATTTTACTGCTCCCTTAACTGTATTTACTTGTCTTCTATTATACTGGTCTATGACTGTAATAAACTTGATTGATTGACTTATTTGTCTTATTGGTGGTCTATGGTACCTGTAAATCTCTCCTCTAACACCACATTTCAAATGAATGTTTTCTTCCTTTCAGCTTTTTTCCACTGTCCACTTTTCACTTCCAAACATAGTAATGGGGAATACCATAGTATGACAATAAAAATGAACATGAATTACAAAATATGTCAGACGTAAGTTATATAACCTACAATAACTAGAGTTCTAAACTAATATATTACAATTCCAAAGGGAGCTAAAATCAGTCCCCATCATGTTCCATGAAGTGTCCTGATATACAGGCTAATGAGATCCATCAAATCACTGCTGACAAAGTTAGCTGCTGCTAATGAAATTGCCAGTAAACACATAGGTCCACTCAAATATATCAGTGTGGCATAATTTGCCTGGCTCAGTGGGCTACTGGCCTGTCCTCCTGTTTGAGCTCTATTCTTAACCATGACTTTACATTGCTCAACCTTCAATAAACAGACACTGTGTCAGTTGCGAGACAGTAGAGATATTTGTCCTTCTCTCAGATCATAATTTGATCATAATTTGATCACAAATTGCAAGTGCTTATATCAGCGGAGGAGGGATGGTGTAATTCTGCTTAGAATCGCACTGAAAACTGTGTGTTTGTGTGTATGTATACATATACACACACTAGACAGATAATTACGATCAAATTGCATGTTGTATGGAATGGCAGTGAAGCCTGAATTCTCCCTAGAAGCTGAAATGTCTAAACTGAGGCTGTTGTACTTTGGTCACATCATGAGAAGCCAGGATTCACTGGGAAAGACAGTAATGCTAGTAAAAGTTGAAGGCAGCAGGCCAAGAAGAAGACCCAGCATGAGATGGATTGACTCAATCAAGGAAGCCACGGCCTTCAGTTTGCAAGACCTGAGCAAGGGTGTTAATGATAGGGCATTCTGAAGGCCATTAATTCATTGGATGACCGTAAGTCAGAAGCAGCTTGACGGCATATAACACACACATGGAATGGCAGTATGCAAGTATTTCTCTATGGCCTATACATGTTTAATACTGAAGTAAGTCCCATGAGGTCAATGGAACTTGGAGTATGTATAGGTGTACAGCCCTAGTTTTGGAGGAGGAGGAGGAGGAGTAGATTGGATTTATACCCCGCCCTTCATGCAGAGTGGCTTACAAAAACCTTTCCCTTCCCCTCCCCACAACAGACACCCTGTGAGATAGGTGGGGCTGAGAGAGCTCTTTTGAGAAATGCCCTTTCAAAGATAGCCCTTGTCAGAACTATGGCTTACCCAAGGTCATCCAGCAGCTGCAAGTGGAGGAGTGGGGAATCAAACCCAGTTCTCCCAGATTAGAGTCCGCGCACTTAACTACTACGCTAAACTGGCTATCTGTTTTGCATAAACACCATTATTGAGAAGCCCAACCAAAGATGGCTAGATATAACAAATGGTACATTTTCTCATTTAACACCAACAACTTTAATTAAGACTGCTTTACAGCTTTACATTTTGTGAGCAGGTGGCCATTCTCCAAGCTTTCAAAGCTTTCGTGACAAATCAGCTTAACAGTGTTATTTTCAAGCCAGCGTTTACAGCATAAATATTCTAAACACCATCAGCTGCTCTCCACAGGTAATTGCAACTATTTCAGTTCCCCAAACCATAAAAAAACCCCATGCTTAAAAATTTAAACTACAGAAACCTCCATGGAACAACAATTGCCTTCCCCAATAAAGAACTAAATAAGATCAATCTGGACTATTAAATATTTTTCCAAAAGGGAGCATATTAAGAAAACCCGCCCCCGCCAAATCCAGCCACTATAATACAATTCACTGTGAGCTTGTTGATATTCTATGCCCTGCAAAAGCAAAATTTCTTTCCCAAAGGCAAACAGCTTCCACTGCAAAATCTTCCACTGTTCCACTGATTTTCTAAATCTTTGCAGCATGAATTCATTCACATTAAAAGTGCTGTGAAGAAGATTATTCTAATGTGTTTAGTATTAGGGCAACTTACTCACTTATTCCTTACTTTGACTAACACCATTTTCCTTTGGTTTTAAGATAGAAAAGAAAACTGCATTTTTTTTAAAAAATCCAGTAAATGAATAAAATGTTTATTTTGTAAACACCTCTAGGGAAGTGTGGTGAGACTGAAAAATGCCCCCCCATCTTAAGAACCCCCTCTTGGATAGCCAGTTTGGTGTAGTGGTTAAGTGTGCAGACTCTAATCTGGAAAAATCGGGTTTGATTCCCCACTCCTCCACTTGCACCTGGCTGGATGATCTTGGGCAAGCCGTAGTTCTGATAAGAGCTGTTCTCAAAAAAGAGCAGTTTCTGTCAAGAGCTCCCTCAGCCCCACCTTCCTCACAGGTGGGTCTGTTGTGGGGAGGGGAAGGGAAAGGAGTTTGTAAGCCGCTCTGAGACACCTTTGGGTAGTGAAGGGTGGGGTATAAATCCAATCTCCTCCTCCTCCTCCTCCTCCTCCTCCTCCTCCTCCTCCTCCTA
>NW_015166424.1:1018483-1064318 GCF_001447785.1 Gekko japonicus
TGGGGGAGTCTAACACCCTCCTCCTCCTCCTCCTCCTCCTCCTCCTCTTATCCCTGAACTTTCCATCACTGGTTTTTCCATAGAACATAAAAATGCTTTTGATTTACTCATGATTCTGGGCCTAATTATGCTTTCCTCTGGATCCTGCTTCATTTCATGTGATATATTGTGAGTTCTGTGTTGGGAACATAATTCTAGGCTTGCATGGGCCCAATATGGAAGAGACTCATGGCCCACAAGGAGAGGGAGCCTAAACCTTTTCCTGACCTGAAAGACAGCGGGTAGGGGATGGGTGTGAACTTACTGGGATAGGGGAGGGAAGAAGCTGGAAATAAACATGGCATGCCTATATCATCCGGAAGTGATGTAAACATGGTGGGGACATCAGGGGTGACACAATGGTTTGTGGACAAAACCTCTATGGTAGAATTAGCTTCTAACCACAGAGTTTTGCCCAAAAACCAGAGCATCACTGTGGCTGTGCTCACACAGCAAGCTAATTGCGATTTGTTCCTGCTATAGATTTGATTTTTGTTGTTGTTCAGTCGCACAGTCGAGTCCGACTCTTCGCGACCCCATGGATCATCTCCCGCCAGGCCCTCCTGTCTTCCGCTGTCCTCTGAAGCTGGCTCAATTTCATGTTCGTTGCAGGGAGGCAGTGGGGCCCTTGGATGACAAATAATAAATAATAAATGTTAGATGCTTTTCTGTTCTGCTTGGGGAATAGTTGGGAGTAAGATGATTCCCTACGTTTTTTTAAAAAAATGTATACATTCCTAGGCTTCATCTTTTAACCAAGGGCCCCCTGGAAATGGCGCCGGCGGCTCAGAGGGGCAGAAAGTCTCGGTGTCATGGGGAGAGCCGAGGACTGAGGGGCGGCCGGGAATGGCACTCTTGGGGAGGCTTCACCTGGGAAGGCGGTGGTGGTGGCTGCCCAGAGCACAACAGTTTCTCTGTCAATCCAGTGACACACAGCTGGCCAGCAGCTCCTTGTGCTTGGGATACATGGTGCAGCACCCCCGGTCTGCCAGATGGGCAGAATGTAGCCGGCCTCTATGTCTCTCTCTGCTGCTTGCCTGCCTGGCCCTTCTTTCCCCATCTGCCTGCCTCCCCCTGAGCAACTTTCTGCACCACCTCCTGCTGCCCGTCTCCAGACAATGGGACTAGCCCTGGCCTGATGCTGCTGGCAAGCTGGGTGCGCTCCCTGGTGCTGCGGGCTCCCTCCCTCCTAATGTCACAGCTATATATGCACTTGAACGTTTAAATATTGAATTTGTTCAGCGCAGGATTGCTCATGTGCTCAAAGGAGGAAGCTGGGGGGGGGGAAACCACATCGCGCAAAGGATGGTCAGACGACCTAATCATAATCATTGCATGAGAGATGGCTGTTCAGATCAGCAAAATCACGGATTCAAAGTACAAATACCCAGAAAGTACTTTATTTTCCCAGTGTCAGAAAACTCGCTAGGAAACCAGGAGGATTGCGCGACTGACTCCACTTCGGTGCAGGAGGCGGATGCTGTGTCTGATCAGCAATTTTAAATGTGAGAGAGAACAGTGGTGAAACCCGATCAAAGTGACTGTGTGACCACGGCCTGTGACTGACTACACTTTTTAAGAGGCTTAGAAGTGCTGTACCAACAACAAAATGAGATTTCATCGAAAATAATTTAATAGCTGCTGCCACATTTCACCCATCTCTGGTCCAATGGAATTCTTGTATAGCTCCAGTACTCTTTTGTGCGGAAACATACCTTATATGTGAACTTTTCATTCCATTATCCTGTATGATCACACCTAAATAAACAGTGCACCTGTTCTACGCAGATCTCATTTAGATACCATAAATACCTCAGGTCTTTTCACAAAGGCCACTATTTTTGTTTTGTCATAATTAATCTCCAGCCGATTTTGCTGACCATAATTAGTAAGTGATCCCACTGGAGTCCTTGAGAGAAGCACTGTGTCATCTGCATAAAGTAATATAGAAATATGCTTATTTGCCAGCTTTAGAGAATGATAGTCTAAATTATTTAAACATTGCACCAAGTCATTTATATAAAAATTAAATAAGAGTGGCGCTAAATGCAGCCCTGTTTTACCCCTTTCTCTGATCTTATCAGTGCTGTAAGATGACCTTGTGGATTCTTATTTGTATTGTGGTATTTTTGTAAAAGGCTTGAATCAGAAATAAAAAGGCATCTGTCAATAGAAAAGGCCTTTAATTTATCACACAATATATTAAAAGAAATTGAATCAAATGCTGACCTAAAATCAATGAATGCTGCATATAAGGATATTATAGTTTTTGTAGAATATTTTGCAATTAGGTGTTCCAGGATCATGCACTGATCTAGGGTTGATCATCCCTCTCTAAAACCCGCTTGCTACTTGGCCAGACACTTCTCCTGCTACATCCAGTCTCTTAATTTCCATTGTAGGTGCCTTGCATATTATTTACTCAATGCACTAAGTAGGTGGATAAGTCTATAATTTGATGGCACATCTTTACTGCTTCTCTTATAAATAGGAATGAACAGCCCCCCCCCCCCCCCGTCCTTTGGAATTCTTCCTGTTCTATCAATTGTCATGAACAAGGATGTTAATATCTGGACTCACCATTTCCAGTTCTTTTTATTAATTATTGAAGGATTAGATCAATACCTGCTGCCTTTCCAGGCCTTAGAGTTTGTATAAGATTCCTCACCTCTGCAGCCTCAACTGTAGGCCAGCTTCATAAATTTTCCATACTATCAAGATTAACATCTTCAGGTTTAGAACTAGCATACATTTCCTTAAAATATTTTCCTAAACTTCTGTTAATATAGAGCTACTCATAAACTTAGAGTGCCTGTTTGAGCAATCAGATACAACTAAAGGACTGTGAAGGGTTAATCCTTCACAGAGCCAGAGAGTGACAGGGTGTTCCAGTCAATCTGATTGGTTTGCATCAGCTGAGCAAAATAAATAAATAAATAAATCTTGTGAGAGTTGTACACTGAGGAGATTCAGTCAGATCCTGCCTTAACTGAGAAGAGACATGTAGTGGGACTGTCTGAGACTAGCCCTGACAGAAACAGGGTTTAGTGCTGACAGAGTCAGATTTCACCCTTGACTGAACACAGTCTGAATTCAGCATTAGCTGAGAGCAGTTTGAACACAGACAGAGAACTGGGGGAAAGTTTGGCAAGGAAGTTTGGGTAGTAGACAAAGACTCCCATTAAGGCTAAAAGAAAGGGGATAGAGCTAGGGAAAAAAGAGATTCCCTATCCAGTCAAACACGGAGAGTTATCTCTGAGGAATACAGATATCCCTGGTCTGGTGTGATTAAAAACTGCCTTTAGAAACCTTAAAAGTCATTTAACTCAAGAAGAGTATTGGTGTTCCAAGAGAAGGGGTTTGGGTACTGGGAAGCAGGTACCAGCCTTCTGGGCACCAATGTACAGAAAAAGTCTTTTCTGAATTCTTCCTGCCTGGGCCAGATGGCCTTAGCTGGTGACACGGCCGTGTGACTTTTGTCACCTGTGCAGATTGCCTGCCAAATGGCCAGGCCTCGTATCCATATACAAGACACTTTGACACCTTTGCCGGGGCAGAGAGACATGCAGGCACCTTGCCAAGCATGGGAAAGAGCTATGCCCAGTATATTAGCACATCAAAAGCATTCCCTGACATGACACATAGACACTTGAAGAGGCTGAGGTTGGAGTAACCGAACTGCAGACAGGATGCCCAACTCACAGCCAATCAAAATATACCTTGCCTGGCAACTCGTGGTAACCAGAGATTGGACACACCTCCCCACTCTCTCACTATAGGGTAATGTCCATACCTGGTGGTGACGGAAGGGGTATAATTGCAATAATCCATCTGGGAAAATAGGAGTTCCTCTCTAGAAACAAAGACTTATTTTTGGACGGGCTGCTTGCTTGTCAACTGTGCTGTTAACATGATGTCTTACTACTAGGCAGCCAATCTGGACTTAGCTGCCCACAGCACCATGATTCCCTTGGACTATTTGCACACTGAATCATCTGATACCTCTAAAAGCCTGGTAACTATGGAATACCTCTATTGTGTAGTTAGAGCTGAACAAGCTATAAATATCATTTGTTTTCTTATCTTTTGTTAGTCTCATGTTATATGCATGCCTTTGCATTGAATAAAGATAATATATAATCAATATTATCTGGACATGTTTCCTCTGTTGCAACCTGATTTCTAAGACTGAATCTTGTGTCTAAGCCATTTGCCTAAGGAGGCTACCACCGTGTTAAGTAATTGTTTGCAGCCCTGGTGCAGAGCTGGTAAAGTGCTAAGTCCTATAAACCAGGCAGGAGTTGGGATCTCTGCTCCTGATCTTTGGTGGGGACCTTTTGTGAGAGATCCTGGTGGCAGTGTACAGACATTCTCCTGGGGTTTGTTTAATTGTTGTTGAAGGCTTGGTTTAATTCCCATCCCTGGACTGGGGTAAGAGAGAAACCTTGACAACCAAAAGAATCAGCGATTACACAAAGTATATTAGAGTATTTAGGAAAACATGGAACAAAAACCTCTCAATATAAAGATCTAAGCAGCTGTGAATGACACCAGAGGACTCAAAAAGGAAGGACAGTGTTGGAATAATTACAAATAATGGCTGGTTATCAAGGCCAGGCAAGATGTTTTTAAACTTATCCCACTGGGATGAGGCTGGATCTGTTTACTTAGTATCCTCATTGCTTAGTGTAGAATTTATATTAAAACTGAATTGCATGGCACCTACATGTTTAAAAGCATCAAGGCAACACACTGCACAGGACTGCCAGGTGCCTACTGGCAACTGGTGGGAAATGGGGGGACTTACCAGGAGCAGGAG
Organism: Gekko japonicus; assembly: GCF_001447785.1. Classification (NCBI taxonomy): domain Eukaryota; kingdom Metazoa; phylum Chordata; class Lepidosauria; order Squamata; family Gekkonidae; genus Gekko; species Gekko japonicus. Next base: position 1,023,342 of record NW_015166424.1, read on the forward strand.
GGAAGCCCAGGCTATGATGCCAGTGACATGATGACATCCCTTATGAAGTGTACTGGAAGTTATGTCATCATGCTGCAACATCACCATAATGCTCTGGTATTTGGGCAAAAACTTGATTGTGAAAATGGCTTCCACCATAGACTTTCTACCCAAATACCAGACTATCACCATGACATGTCTGAAGTGATGATGTCACTTCTGGTGCACGCATAAGTGATGTTGCCACATCACTGATGATGAAGCCTCAGCCTCCCACCATCTCCTGGTAAATCCCCCCACCAGTCAGCTGATTGGTGGCAGGGGTGAGGCCTGGTGGTGGGGGATCCCCTGCCTCCACATTGGGGGGGGGGGCTGGTAACCCTAACACTGCAGCAAAACCTTATACAAACAGCCCTGTAGGGAATGGTAACCTATTACAAGACTGCAAAAGAAGACAGGACCACAGAGTCGCTGTCCATGGCAACCAAATGCCTGAGATTGGAAAGATGAGAGGTGACTTTATAACAATACAGTGATAATGTAAAGAACAAACATCAGAACTCTAGATCCAGTTTTAAAGTAATTTATTATTTCAGAAGCACAGCAGAGCACAAGGAATCAATGGAGAGAAATCCCGCCCACACAAGATCTGCCTCTTTTATATTCTCTTCTGCTCTCACCTCTACATATTTTGGGAAATCAATTCAGTACTTATCAGCCCAGTAGTTTTATCATTTTTGTTTGTTTAACATGCGTCATTTCTGAGGGTATATATGTTTGGGTTAGAGTGGTAGGTAGTAATTTCACTGCTGGATGGAAAAAGATGGTTGTAGTGTTTAAAATAGGGGTGGAAAGTAATTATTTACAGGTGGATGTAAGATTATAAAGCTATTGGTGTAGTATTGTTTGTGTTATATTGTTATAAAGTAGTGAAAATGGAAGTTAGTGGTGACGATAGTACTACCAGTAATAATAGGATGATGACACTGTCTAAGATTAATTGCCATGTTGGTCTGCTGCATGAATTGTTTTTGTGATGGTATTAAAGAATCCCATGATTAGAACTGATGTTGAAAATAAGAAGTGAATACTCCAGTTGATTGTGTGCTCTAAAAATTAGAAAGAATGAGTATAAGTGATTAAAATAAATAGCAGATGAATTTATAAAAAGTTATTCTGATTAGATAGATAAGTAAAAAGAGTAAGGGTAGGAAAGCAGATAAGAAAGATGATAATTAAAGTAAGTGGTGAGGACTGTGCATGATGTAATGCGAAATTTGAGTTGGTTAGTATAAGAATAGAAAGAACATGAAATTTGAATATATACAACCAAAATGTGTGGTCAGTGTGGTGTATTGAGAAAATGGATGTTTGTAATGGTTTATGTGTATGTGTGTCTTATAAATATTAAACCCTAATAAATATATTAATAATAATAATTAAAACGTATGCGTCATTTCTCTGCATACCTGGGAAGTTCTTTAATTATGCAATGACCCCAATGTTGTCTGTGGGTGGCCTGTTATTCTGCTTTCATAATTGGTGCTTGGGGCACCCAGTTTAGAGATAGTGACTTTACTTATTAATAGCTTCTCCACAGTGAGCAGTGTTTTGAGGGGGAAATGATTCCACCGCATTTTTAAGTACTGGTTATGACAAATGTCAGAAACACAGTGATTTCTAAGATTTACCAGTAAACCTTAAGATTTAGCAATCAGGTGGTAAGGAACTCACTTTGACATTTATTTGCATATCTCAAGTCCAAAAATATTGCCCTGGGCAAAGGGCCAAGTTTTATACTAATATTCAGAATTTACCACTAAAGGATGACATTTGTAAAAGCACAGTGGCAAATGCCCAAAAGAAATATTTCTCTTATTTCTGTCTTTTACTAACATACCTTAAGAACTACAAACTCCCTTCAATGACATTAATGCCCCAATTTTACTTCATTTTAAAAAATTATTGGTTTGTTCTGGCATTCACTGAGATAGAAGATGTTAAACATAATGTTCTGCATAGGAAGAATCCTCAAGAATGCTTCATTGTTTCAAAACACTGAAGTCATCCTACGACCAATGTTCCCTCTAAGCTGTGGAGTCTTGTGAGCAAAAATGTGTGAGCCAGAGGCTAAGAAATGGTGAGCTAGCTCACACTAATTCAGCTTAGAGGGAACACTGCCTATGACAGGTTAAAAAAAATGACCACGGGAATGGAATATTAGTGCATCAGAGTATGAAAGTCTCTTGCATTTCCATTTTAAGCAGAGTTACACCCTTCTAAATCTGCTGAAGTCAATGGGATTAGGATAGTATAGCTCTGCTCAGGATGACAGTGTTAATGCCTTTTGTCCTTGTCCCCCATGATACTAATGCAAACTTTTGTTTTAATCAAACCTTTCTTCTTCTGTAGTCTCTCTCGAATATCCTAAACATCTCCCTACTGGTGGGTAAACTGCTGAGCATGGCATCAATATAATTATTTTATAAGGGCTCTAAATTAAGGAGATCCATACAGTGGTTTACATTGTAAAAGGAAGCATTTATCCTACCACCCTGACATGAGCTCACCACCGTTATTCATTCTGAGAACAGAAAAGACTGTAAACATTTTGCAGTAAGTTTTGGACAAGATTTGACATGTACTTTATATTTAAAGTGTGAAATGATATAGTACTGGCTACTTAACAGGAAGAAGTGAGAAGTGATTGTCTGGCTTATATAAGTTCACTGTAATTATGGATATATTTGGTTGTTTCTAAGCAGTAAATTTTTCAGGAGCATGCACAACCTTTTAGTCTGCATTCATAACCCTATGAGTCAATCAATACTGTTAATGACAGTATACAGCAGCAGAAAGCCCTGCCAGGCTAACAAATTGTGAAGGTTACTGCATCTTGTTGAACATACCACAGCTAAAGGCAGAGGAACAGAAGGGATAAACTAGACTTCAGATGATGTCAAGTGCTGAAAAACCTGTCCCTCCCATTTTTAACCAAAGTCGTCACATCAGTGTGTGGCGATGCATTTGCTGCCAGACAGGATCTGTTCATATTGGTGCTTTACAAGTTGTGCATTTCTGGGCAAGAGCTCCCATGCGAACCTAAGGTCTGTCATGCATGAAACAAACTTTTGAGGAAGAGAAGGGGAGAAATGTAATGTTTGGAACATATGTATGTGCACAGTGCCATTAAGTTCTGAAGCAGTGGCACCGTCAAAGGGTGCCGTCAGGAATACCATTCTTTCTATCACCTAAAGAGATGGCAGAGGGAAGTGATTGGAGTCAGTCCTGGTTCATAAACAGCTGAGTTGAAACACTCCACTAGAGTAGGGGCATCCACTTCATTCCATCATTCAGATAATCTCTTATATGAGCTGCGTTTTGTGTAATTTATTCCTTTTTTTAGGAGATAAATTATGTAGAACCTCTGAGGAATTGAGTGTTCAGGTTAAAAATCTGTTTTGACATATATATATTAAAAATTGAATTCCATGTACAAGTAGGTATGGTAGAGGGGCCACAAACTGAACCACAAAGCAAAATTCATCACAAATTACTTGCCCCTGCCCTACCAAGAATCCCAGGTTCTTCAATTTGTGAAACACCAGGTGGCTTTTAGTAGGGTTGGCCGTAAGTCCCGCCTCCCTCAGGGCTTGCAGGACAGTCTTAAGGTGAGTCAAATGGGACTCCCAGTCGGGACTGAAGACTATGATGTCATCAATGTATGCAGCCGTGCATGCCTGACAGTGCGTCAGCACATGGTCTACGACACACTGGAACATAGCAGTGGCTCCATGCAAGCTGAACGGCATGTGTTTAAATTGGAAGAGGCCATTGGGAGTGGCGAAGGTGGTCTTCTCCCGGTCTTCAAGGCGGACGGGGATCTGCCAGTACCCCTTCGTGAGATCTAGGGCCAACAGATACTGGACAGACCCTAATTGGTCTAAAAGGTAATTGGTTCATGGCATTGGATATGCGTCGAACTTAGACACTTTGTTGACCTCCCGATAGTCAATGCAGAAACGCGTGCTGCCGTCGGGTTTGGGCACGAGCACAAGAGGGCTCCTCCACTCGCTCCTAGACAGCTCAATAATCCCTAGGCATAACATTTCTGTGGTTTCCCTTTGTATCTCATCCCAATGGGTGCGCAGGAGTGGCCACCAGACAGCCCTGTCCAACTGGTCTTTCTTGGTGGTGATTGGATGATCTATGATACGTGTGCAGCCAGGGAGCTTTAAAAAGACCCCCGGGACTTCCTGCAAGAGGTCAGTTAGTTGGGCTTTTTAAGCTTCACCCAGCGCCTGATCCACCTGTGGCCCTTCTGTCTGTCCCGAATCCCCTAGCCAGGGAGCCTCCAGCACCTTGAGAGTGCCCCTGGAACTAACGTCAGTGGCAGCAGTAGACTCTTGGGGATGCCAGGCCTTCAACATGTTCACATGTAATGTTCCCTTGTTGCGGGCCAAAGGCCCGCATTGCACCTCGTATGTGATCGGACCGAGAGCTCTTGCAATCAGAAAGGGACCTACCCACGGCTCCAGACCTGCACTTGGTCCCCGGGATTCAGCATCCGAAGACGCATCCCTCTATTGTAATACTGCTGTCATTCCTGTTGGGCTCTCATCGCATTGAGGCCTGCCATCAACCGCACCCACTTCAGCTTTTCCTGCTAGGCCCACATGTACTCAGGCGGGCCTAGTGGGAGAGGGGGGCTGGGGGGACCCACTGCTCTTCCATCAGGGCCAGTACTCCATGGGGTTGGCATCCAAACAGGAGCTCAAACAGATTAAAGCCCATGGGCGCTTGGGGTGCCTTACAAAGAGCAAATAAGACAGGGTCAATGAAGAGCTCCCACTGAGTGGGCTTGTCCTCGACTACTTTCCAGAGCACACCCTTAAGAGTGTGATTAAAGCACTCCACCAAACCTTCCGTTTGGGGGTGGTAAACCGAGGTGAAGATCTGGTGCACCCCCAGAGACCGACACAGGTGGTGTACAAAGGTCAGCCTTAAAGGACGTTCCTTGGTCTGTAAGTAACTCTCATGGGATCCCAAAACGGGCAGAGTTGGAAGACAGTCTTAACCACTCCAGCGGCCTGCATGGTCCGCATAGGAAAGGCCTCAGGGAACCATGTAGCATAATCCACAATCACTAGTAGATACTGGTGGCCTTGGGGTGTCCGGGACAAAGGCCCTATGAAGTCCATCACAACCCTGGCGATGGGCTCTTGGACTAACAGGAGGCATTGCAATGGGGCCCTGGGTGGACATACACCGACAGAAAGTCTGCACCTCCTGATAAACTGAGGGCCAGAAGAATCACTGGAAGATTTGGGCGAGAGTCTTGGTGGGCCCCTGATGCCCCACCCAGGGATATCCGTGAGCCACTCAAAGGACTGACCCACAATATCTATTTGGGATTAAGAACTGTCAGCATTCGGGGTCCTGGGCATTTACCTGTACAACTTAGAACCAGACTCCTCTCTGCTGCTCGAATCGGGGCTTCTGTGCTGCAGCACAGGTGTCCACAACCTGGCCTTCATTTACTGCCATCCGGTGTCTTGGCTCCTCCAGGGTTGGGTCTTGATCCTGGTCGGCTTGAAACTGGGGTCCATGGCCCAATGAGCTGGAGTTTCGTCTATGTTGGGTTCTTCTAGGGCTTCATCTTCCAGACCCTTGTCGGACAACAAACCGTCATGTTTGTCTCCTGCTTGGGTCTCTCTCTACAGGAATGTCTCCTGGAAGTCCTCTCCTTGTGTGGCCCAATGCAGCAGCTTCTGAAAGGCCAGTAAATCCTGGCCTAACAACACCGGGTAAGGCAAGGTCGCTAGTTTTGCGACCTCCAACAGGTGTGACTCCCCTTGTATCATTATAGGGACCCGGAGCCCAGGCCTGATGTGGCAGTGCCAGGAAAAACAATTAATCTGGGTCCACCGACAAGGAGCCATCTGAGATGGAATAAGGTCAGCTTGCACCATTGATATGGTGCTACCGGAATCAAGCAAGGCCTCCACACTTTGGCCAAACAGCTGTGCAGGCACTATAAACGGCACCCACCCCGTTCGAACTCCCCAAGCACTGCCAACTCTCACCTTGCCTCACACTCCACAACCCGGCACTCCTGCTGGAAGTGGCCCATTTGGCCACAGGATAAACAGGGGCCTTTGCCACATCCATGACGGTGTTTGAAGCCGGAAGATAGCAGAGTTGTTGTGGTAGAGTATTTACAGTTTATTTACAGAGCTTATATACATACACGCAGCTTGCAGCAGTTCAGAATCCTCACTGACAAAGTGCTTTGCTAACAACACAACCATAAGGCAGGCTACTTGGTTAAGAACTCATTACAATATATATACATGTTGACCAATCACAGTTCAGTACTGTACATTTGCTTAGTCATTCTGACATCTGCAGATATGATGCAACCATAGGTATCATGTGACCTCCTGGCTGTCACTTGTAGATCATGCTGTTATCTTGCCTATACCAACATTCCAGACCCTCTGCTCACCCGGGTTCCATCCCCAGCTGAATCGAGACTAGCACCTTGCAAGTCAAAAACCATGGAAGGAATGGATATGAGCCACTATGGGCCCCCACTGGGGAGAAGAGCAAGATATAAGTGCAGTAGATAAATAATTCAATTTCCCTTTAAAACTATGCAGAGCTATTTCCAAGAGAAATGTAAACACAGGGACACTTGGAGAGACTCAGGCATAGAATAGGCAATCTGCGCAATTGCTTTATTCACCACTATTATCTCAGTGGTAAGTAGGGGTGTGTAAAATAAAAACCTGGCATTTTTTGGTTTGAGTCTATTGGACCCAAAGAAATTTCAGTATTTCCGAACAATCTTGGATCCCAATACCATTATGGTATTTGGATCTGGAATTTCTCAAAAATCCCATTGAAAAAACCCTTGGGGGGGGGGGGCAATAGACATGAGAAGAAAAATGCTTTAAAAAAAATGAAAGCCAGCCCAACCCTGGCTGATTCTGGGCTGGCTCCTCTTGCAGCTTGGTTTAAACCAAGCTGAGAGAGAGAGGATCAGCTGGGGTGGCAGGAGCTGTGAGCTCTGCACTGCCTTGGCTGGGACTGGCTTCTCTTGCAGCTTGGTTTAAACTGAGCTGCAAGAGAAGCCAGCACCAGATGAGGCAGCCCTGAGCGGTCAGCTCCCACAGCCCCAGCCGATCCTGGGCTGTCTCCTCTTACAGCTCAGTTTAAATAGCTGATCCTCAGTATAGCTGAATATCCCTGAATAAAAGCTGGAAAAAAATTGGCTTTTATTTGGGCTCAGCTCAGTAAGATATTTTTTCAGCTTGGTTTATGCCAAATGCACACCCCTAATGGTAAGCAGGAAGAGTAAGAGAACTGGCTAATCATACAGGCAAAGGGAAGCCAGAAATCCACTGCAAGTGCTAAAATGGGCAACAGTTTATAGGGCCTGTTCCATTTAGTTCAGTGTGCAGTTAATGCAGCCCCCTACCCACACACAAGAGAGGCAGGAGGGAGAATGGAGCAATGATGTGGAAACCTTCCACATTCAAAGGCACAATGGATACTTGGGCAATTTTTGTCTAGTCATCCTGAAAGCATGAACAGCTTTCTTCTAAAATGCAGCTCCGTCACTTTTCTCACACACTAAAAAGTCTCCTTCAGACTGTGGTTCCTACCAAATATCTTAATTGCAGACATTGTCTGCTGACTACAATCAACTATACATTGAAACCTTTGTGTCCTCTCTAAATAGCACAATTCCTATCGCTCAGTATGACACCTCTACCTCTAATCAAACTGAAACAGAGTTTTTAAGAGAAGATTTTTCTTTCAGTCACTGGTTCTCATGGCTCAGCTGGAGCTTTAGGAGCCTTCAATACCTTTAGCAATGTTTTACTCCCCATCAGGTTTCCTATGACCCATTTTTTTAAACTGATTTGCTCAGCACATTTTTGCCTTCCTCCTATAAATCACCCCACTTTATTGGTCCCATGTGGCTGCACGCCTTTCATTTTCGAAATGAAACTCTTATTGACTGCAGCTGATTTTAAATACACTTCATGTCAGCAGTGATTTAGGTTTAATTATTTTATTTTATTTTAGATGAGTGGTCCTATTGTTTTGCTAATCAGCAATTTAATTGTAGTTTTCAAATAAATGAAATCTCAGCATTTGAGCAGAGAAACTCTTCATTTTCATTTAATTGACAATTCCTAAAAGTCTCCTTTGAAATCCTTCTTTATGACCACTGATTCCCACATCGCAAAGATTTTACACTCTAAAATGAAGAGTCATACAATGTTTTAGCTGACGTAAATTGCACCTGCTTGTTCCCTTTAGAAACTGAATTAAAGATCTGCCCCAAAGTGAGGTTTGATGCCAAAATTACATACAGAAAGCCTGTCTTTCCTTTTGCAAAGAGCAATTTTCATTGCTATTGGAAGAGGCAGCACTCAACATGTGTTCAGATGTTCCACTGCTAAATTTCACCAGCCAACAACATGATACTCTGTGCATTAGATGTGCACAGATATTTTTGACTTCTGTCTGGAGGTTAAGGTAAGTCATGGGAGTAATCCATTTAACATGGTGAACAGAGAAAAATAGATCCGAACACCCTGGACAGTGAAAGGATAGACTGTAAGACATGTCCATTATAGGTACTGCATCCTGCCTAGATGAATTACAGAAAACTTTGCTATTGTCAGTACCAGATGCTTAAAATCCCATAAGTAAACATAATACAATTTGCAAAGCTGGTTGAGAAATTAGATGATTTCAAGTACTTAAAAACTACACACATACAAATTTACTTTGGCTAAATTTGTATTTATTTTTATGTATAATCATTGTTTTTAGGTACTTGAGCTACAGAGAAAGCAGTATATAAATATCTTAAATAGGTTAATTCAGGTCATCTCTCAAGAAGAGTAACCATTTATTTAAATAAATTAAAAAATCTGGCACTCGGGCTCTGTTCTGTAAGACAAACATTATTGGGTTGAATCTAGGACATATAATTTCATAAGGTTTCATAAGGAGCATATTTAAATGAATAGATGTTTTACCGATCTCAAATACACAACAGCTTTTCCTTGAAGCTGATGATGCTGCCTTTAACTTGAAACATCAGACTGAACAATTCAACAAATTCTATTGAATAGCAAGTGAAATCGCTCTTCACACCCATATACTCTTGATTTTACATATGCATTTCTTGTATAAACTAATTAAATAGCACACATTAAACTGAAGTTTGTATGCACTGAACCAAATGACATGATAATCCATTACAGCTGAGGACTCTTCCTCTTGCTTGTCATAATTCATGCTTCTGATGGTGAAGGGATGTCTGAAGAGTATATAGGCTTGCCAAGTCCCCCCTAGGGGCGGGGAAACCCCCGCCCCAGAGGCCCGTTCCACGCCGCCGCCGGATCGGGCCCCGGGGGGAACTCCACCCCGACGTGCACGTCACCAGGAAGTGACGCGACCACGCCGGGCATGCTGGGGGCGGGGCCACAGTCATCTGAGGGAAAACTCTATGGTTTTCCCTCAGATGGTCGTGGCCCTGCCCCCAGCGTGCCCAGCGTCGTCACGTCACTTCCTGGTGATGTGGATGTGGTGCGTGCGCGCTTCGCATGCACACGCGCACTCCGGGATCAACCCGGGAGTCCCCCGCTCCAGAACAAGGTGAGATTTGGCAACCCTAAGAGTATAAAGGCAGAGAGGTGGACTGAAAGACATGTGGAACCATGTGATTAAGGCCCCAGTGTCTTGAATAGTACAGAAAGACTAGCATAGACCCCAGATTACAAATATTACATTGTGTTGGGCCCACTTCAAGGACTAAATGAAGTCTTCCTGGTTCTCCCCTCCCCCTACCAGCCATTTCTAAAAGAGGAAGAAGAGAGCAATTTTGCCCCCATCCAACTCTCCAACCCAGCTTCTTGACTGGCATGGCTATTATCCGTGCAACCCTAGGAATGAACTTTCCCAGGGCCAGAAATGGCTGCTGGGGTTGGGGGATGGAAGATCAGTGACCAGTGGCTCTTTTCACTGTTGAATCACAGCATCCAACACACTCTCAGCAACCAAACCCCTTATACCAAACTAACTGCTAACTACACAGAAAGCTGGGAGCATTCCAGCATTTTTTAAAATTCAGTTTTCAGGTGTTAAGGGCTCTGATTCAGATCAGGACTGGTGCATGGGTTGAGGGGGATTTTCTAATCTAAAATGGCCCAGGGAGTCACCATTTGCCCCATGGGGTAAACACGCAGCTACCAATATGAATACCTATATATTTATGTCAACAGGGTAAACAGCAGCTTCCTGGAATGATTTCAGTTGAAGAAAATGGTGGAGGAAAAAGGCTAAGCCCTCACCAAGGCCTCAGTCTGTATCAGCACCCTGTATAGCCTGAGTAAAAATAAATTAAATATAAAAATAAGCTGGGAGCTGCCTATGGAATTCTTAGTCTCTTTTAACTGACCCCCAAGTCTAAGATTATTCCAAAAACATTATGGTGAATACAACAGTAATGTGGGGGGGGGTTGAGGGGCGGAACACATTCTCTCTACTTCTTTCCCAAACTGTTGCCACCCTATTCCGAGTGTCAAAACAATCCTTCTGTCAAAGCCAACAGCAAGCTCCATCAAAGCAGGATGCAGTAGTCAAAAGTGGAGTATAAGGCTGCCTTCTTAATAGGTGCAAAATCATCAGTTATATTATTAGAAACATTCCCGACATGAAATAATTTAAAATGGATGGCTACACATGCTAGCTGCTAGAACATGTTGTATGTAATACAATTGTCATAGATATGCATTTAAAACCAACCATCTTTATTATCTAGATCTCCTCCACTGGTCACAGGCTACATTGTCCATTCAACAACCCCTCCTCTGGAAGGCAAACACTGGCAAACTGCAAACTTCATACTCCAGTCCAGTGTGTTATATTCCACTCTCCACACTTTGTGACAAATCCCAGCAGCAGAGAATGGATCACAAGCAGAAAGCAAAGAATTTGCTCTGCTTTTAACAAGCTCCATTCCTCTCTCTCACCAGCCAACACAGGAAATGGTGTTAGAGGAAATGACTGAATATATAACATTCTGAGTCCATAGAGCAGAGTGGGAACTCTGTGATTGGCAGCCAGTGGTGCCTCTTAAGCTTTGAAGGCCCCTATTGGTGTTTCCAAGGCTGGAGAATTCCACCCCGTTGCCTTGGAGTTTTGTAAATAGTTTAATTGATCAGCACCAGTCTGTCTCCATTCACGAACCACCATGGACCACTATAAACAGCACTAAAAGTTTGTGAAAGTTTGTGGTGGCAGAGTCGCCACTAACTTGACTTTGCAGATCACAAACCAGCCAAAGTTAGTCATGAACTTTAGTTTGTGAGCTGGTTCGTGCCCATCCCTATTGTTAATTCAGTTTCCCTATGAAGATATTCCACATGGAAAGGATTATATTTTATCATTGTTTGAGGTAACATATTGTTTTATATGTGGCAAAATAGATATCTGACCATGTGTGTGTGTGTGTAGGATTCTGCTCCATGTTCGGGCTAGCAATTTCTTTTAAACTGTGAGAGCCAAACTGTTGGTGCTTGGGCCAGGAAGCAGATTGGAAGTCAAGTAGGTATGTCATTAAGTGTCTAGAGCAGCTTTTCCTTGGTAATGACGTGGTCAGAATAAGAAATGCTGCCACAGTCAGAAACTTATTAAACGTCACTAGAATGCTCCATGCTTTGTTAATACTGCACTATAATCCACAGTAGTTGTGCTGAAGTACAGCAGAACAGGTCCCACTGCCAGATCCGGGGTCCCACTGCCAGTTTTCTCTGCTTGGGCCTTCTCCAGGCCTTAGACTCCATCTCCTCTATTAAATTGCTGAGCAAGGAAGAATGACCTGAGCCTGAGCCACAGCATGACATGGTGGCACTTACCAATGGGAATGCCAGCCTCCAGGTGGGACCCAGGGATTCCCCAGAATTACAACACATCTCCAGACTACAGAGATCAGTTTCCCTGGAGAAAATAGTTACTTTGGAGGGGGGACTCTATGGCATTGTAACCCACTGAGGTCCCTGTCTTTCCCAGACTCCATACCCATCAGGTAGCTTCCGAACCTGGATCTGGCAATGTTACCCCCCCTTCCCCTGCTAGTGGCCCGGGGGGACCTGGCAAGCCTACTTACCTAAGGCTTTTAAGGCCTTCCCTGCATTCCTAGTTCTCAGCCTTCACTTATGCCACTTGTTCTTAGGTGGCAATCTGTATGGCTATAGGGAAGACTCTATCTGAGCCTCAGCACTAAGAGGAAATAGCAAGATGGCATCACTGGATACCCTCTAAAGAAAAATCAATCATGGGAGAAAGACAGTATACACTGCTGAGATTTGGTGTTAAAAATAGTGTGTAATGTGATCCGTACTGCCAAACAGATGTGCTTAGCTCTTCAGCCTACACCTTCTTCTCATAAAAGTAGCCTTGTCACATACACTATCATTATCCGTTTGAGAAAGACAATTGAATTGGAAGCAACTGCCTTTGATTTTACTAAGAAATTAGACTTAATGCCATATTGCATTGTCTAAAAAATCTTATATAAAGCAGAATTACCCAGAATCATATGTGGAGTAGACTATCAGATTGCTTAATTAAACACCTCCAAGTGCAATTATTCCTGTGCTGAGACATCAGTAAAAGCAGCTGTTTCTTGCAGGGTCTTGAAGGGACTAATTATTAGCTCAACTCTTATTCAGCGTTTCTGTAGTCAGCTCTCACTGAAAATATTAAACCTTGTTAATAAGAATTGAGAACTAAAATATTAAAATGGTGTGTAAATAATGGAGAGGAAAGATTGTGGTCACACTGGGAGCTTTTGTATGCTGAACAAGTTGCAATTTTAAAAAGTGTTTCAGTTTTGATGAATACAAAGTCAGTCCCATTGGAAGAGTGAACTGTATGTCAAAAAGAAAGAACACTGGTCTGAGGTTCATTTAGGGATGTTTTACATAGTGGACATGACTGGATTGTTTTTTTACTTCAGAAGTTTAGGTTCTGCTACTTCCTTGACCATTTTTTCAGTATTTTGAAGGTCCTTTTAATTTTTTTCAAACAATCAGCAGGAGCTGAAGAGTTTCTGAAGTGCCATATTACCCTAACCCCACTCATCTAAGCTTTCTATTTTCACCTCATGTCACCAGGAACTGAGAATCTGTAACTTCTCCATCTTTTCTCTGCTTGTGAACAAATAAATGTGCCTCAACAACAATGACTCCATTTCCTACCATGCAAGACCAAAGGCCAGTCTACTCAGCTATAGCAATCTAATCAACATATTTAATTTAGGATATTAATGGGGGAACTTTGAGATGTCATTAAATTGGAACAGTCTGACTACCTTTACAGAAAACACAGAACTGAAAGATGAAAACCCTTGCTATTTCTTAAACAAATAATTTCAAATAGCCAGTCACACAATATAACACAGCATTAAAAGACAGAAACATTAGTTACCAGACATCGAAATTTACATCCCTGTATTATTCAATACTGTAAAGCCTCTTTCCAATACTGTCCCTAGTCGGTACGTCAGGTAAAGAAGGACACTGACAGTCAGCAAAGACTCATATAAAGACCAAAGGATTAATGGCAAATAGCCTTAAAGTCAAATATAATATAGTGAATCAGATTGGTTTATTTAATTGAGAGAAAAATAAGCGTAGATGGTGACAATGGGAATGCCATTTTTCAAATATTTAAAAGTAACCAAAAAGGAGAGGGACAAGAAGGGTTCAGGATATCCATTGATGACAACTAAATTTATAGAAAGAAAAATTTAGGATGAACAAAAGCAGTGGAAGGAGCTATCTATTCTCAGACGCTTTTGCAGTTCTCTGACAGTTAATCTATGTAGGTTTTTTCTTAATTGTAAATATACCACCTAATTATAAAAATAAAATCAGTCTAATTTCAGTAAGGTCACTTTCCAGACTATGAAATGTTCATGCTATAAAATCTCAACTAAGTTGTCTGTTAGTACTTTTTGCAGTTCTCTGACAGTTAATCTATGTAGGTTTTTTCTTGATTGTAAATATACCACCTAAGTATAAAAATAAAATCAATCTACTTATTTCAGTAAGGTCACTTTCCAGATTATGAAATGTTCCACTTTCCAGATTATGAAATGTACTTTTTGCAGTTCTCTGACAGTTAATCTATGTAGGTTTTTTCTTGATTGTAAATATACCACCTAAGTATAAAAATAAAATCAATCTACTTATTTCAGTAAGGTCACTTTCCAGATTATGAAATGTTCATGCTATAAAATCTCAACTAAATTGTCTGTTAGTACTTTTAAAAAAATCTAGACATACATAGAATCATATGATCATTTCTTCACGTCAGGGTGTAGAATGAAACAAATTAGGTGTTCATTTTACTCATGGCCATGCTTAATTAGTAGGTCAGATTGTTGATAAATTGCATTAAATTATATTCCACACACAGTTTAAGGAAGGCTTTCATTGCAGTCCACTCCAACAACCACTCATATAAGAGCAAAGCTAACAAACAGAATAATTTTATTTTGGCAACTAGAAGCAAGACAAGAATGAAGTTGATTGTGGGCCCAGCTCTAAAGGTAGAGGCAGGGCATGGCAAGGCCAACCCCGAAACATATAAATGACACAGAACAAATTCTTGTTGGAATGAAACCGGCCACAACTTTATTGGTTAGAGCTGAAAGAGCCTTGGAGCAACATGGGGCGAAACCGGATCCTGAGCATTGATCAACCAGCCTACAGGCTGATGAGCAGACTGCCCGCAGACTGCCTGCTGGGGGATACCATGGGATAGCGGTTTCTGTGGACTTTCATGTGGGCAGAAGGCACTGTGTGGTCTCCCCTGCATCTTGGGGGTGAGGGCATATTGACAGCCCCAGAGCTGGGCATGTCTCCAGTAAACCCTTATCCCAAAATCCCTTAAGGGGATTCCCAAGATGGAGGAAATGGGCAGGCCGTTCCCCCCAAATGAATTTGACCCAGTGTTGAAACTGCCAACAAAGCTGTGACAAAGGAAGTAAGAAAAACAACAAATGAACCATAGCAATCTGAAAATGGGAGGGCTGGGTGGATGAAGTCACAAATGAAGTGGCCAGAGCAGCAGCATTGGGCCACTGAAAGCAACAACTGCTGGCTGCCCCCCCAGCCACGTCAAACCCACACAATTGGACAGGATGGCAGGGGCAAAGGGGAGGACGCGCTGCTGTGATGGCCTCCCAGGCATGTCCTGCCTTGCTGTCCCAGCCATGCTGCCTGCCTCTCTCTGCAGGCCCACAAAACAGGATCCAGGTAAGTTCAAGTCCTTCTTTCATTTGAAATGTGGTGTTGAAAGAGTTCTATAGATACCATGGACTGCCCAAAAGACAAATAAGTGGGTTCCAGATCAAACCAAGCCTGGACTCTTCCTAGAAGCTAAAATGGCTGAACTGAGGCCCCAGTCACACCAAAGGTTTTGGGCCGGGAGAGGGACGGATCGGGGGCGCAGCAAACGGGCACGATCCCATCACAACATCTGGGAAACGTTGCACACCTGTCCCCGATCCGGCCCTTCTGGCTGAAAACCCACATAAAAAATACACCACCTCCAGGTCTTACCGGAACGGCCGGGGCAAGTGCGGCCATGGGATCTCCTGCACGTCCTTCTGCCGGCGCATCCCCGGCTCCTGGCCGAACTGCGCATGCTCACACATACGCAGTTCGGCAGCCTCCCGTCGCTTTCCCCCCGGTCTCCCCGGCATCTGATCATGCTGGGGAGCGACTGCGTGGCGGCTCACGGGATCTGTATTTTGGTGCGGCTTTCAAAAGCCGCACTTTGCCCATCCTCCCCCCCCCCCACCGTGCAGCAGGGACTTGAGGCTATCATACTTTGGTCACATTATGAGAAGATAAGAATCACTGGAAAATACCATAATGCTAGGCCCAACATGAGATGGATTGACTCACTTAAAGAAGCCGAGACCATTAGTTTGCAGCATGGATGCTAATGACAGAACATTTTGGAGGTCATTAATTCATAGGGTCACCATAATTTGGAAGCAACTTGATGGCATCTCTCTCTCTCTCTCTCATGTTAGGGCAGTATGAAAAACTTAATTTGCCCACAAGTTATAGGAAAACAAACAAGCTATCAAATTTACAAGGTACCTCTATTTAATGATTTTGAACAAAATGTATCCCTTAACACATTTGAGTGCTTCCAGGCAAAGTCAGAATATCAATTTTCAGACAAGGAAAGTTCTCTCCATTGCTGATCAAAGAAAAACAGAAATAGTGATATTCTGATACAATTGGATATGACCTGGGAGGCTTGAGAGGCAGAAGAAATGTAGTGGTTATCACAACAGTAATTGTTTTTGAGCAGCTGTACCTGAAATGTGAGTCTCTCTCAAATTACACTGCATTGATTCCCAATGCCTCATTTAGAGAAGTCACAGCAATAGGTGCTCCTCTTTGGGAAACGTGCTGAGATCCAGAATGAACTTTGATTTCTTCCTTTTCACTGTTCAGTTTTCTGAACTCACACTAAAGGATGTCCTGATTCATGACAATGTGTATTGTTAGAAGTAAAAACACTCCAGAAGTGAACTACAAATGACATTTTGCAACACTTTTGGACACTAATCAGATATCATATCAATAAAATAACAAATTGTTCCATTCCTCTATAACTCAAAGTAATTCTATTGGGAGTTTTAGACAATAAAACAATCCCTTGAACCAGAATGGAACTCATGGGATTGTTATTAACAGCAGCCAAACTCCAAGCAGAAAAAATGCCTACCATTACAAGTTGGTATAATAACATTTGGGAACTTGTGATAATGGACAAGATTTTGACACAGTTGATAAGCATAGAAAATCTCAATTATATCTCAAACTCAGATGACTTTAGCAAATCTGGTGGCATGTTCGTGGCGAAGCTACAAGAACATCTTTTAGCATGTTTATGAGGTCCCATGAGGTGGCGGTGAAGGCTGCGAGGGAGTTCTACTCAGCCTCCATCGTGTCCACATGATCACACCCAGCACAATTGTTTAGGGTACGTCAGCATCCCAAAAGAGTAGTAATCTGGCCATTAGCTGTGAGGCTTTTGTGAGTTTTTTTGCAGACAAAGTCTTCGTATTCAGTCTTAGACACCTTCAGCCTGCTGTCTTCTGCTGATGTCAACAGGATTCTAGGCACTGTTCGACCTACCCCATGCCTCCTGGATCCGTGTCCCTCATGGCTGGTGAAAGCTGGTGATGAGAGGATATGGGGCCCATTGAGGGACATTATCAATCTGTCCCTGAAAACAGGGGTCTTTCCAGAGGATCTTAAGGAGGCTGTGGTTGTACCACTAAAGAAACTATCAATGGATCCATATGATCCAGCCAATTACTGCCCAGTATCGAACTTACTGTTCCTGGGTAAGGTAATTGAGAGAATGGTAACCGAGCAGTTCCAGAGTTTCCTGGATGACACATCAGCGCTTGATCCATTTTAGTCCAGCTTCCACACAGGCCACAGGATGGGGACGGTGTTGGTCACCCTTACAGACAATCTACATAGGCATCTGGATCGAGACGGATTGGCGCTGCTGTTGTTACTTGATCTCATGGCAGCATTCGACACAGTCAATTATGATCTCCTGAACCATCACCTCGCTGATGCATGGATATGTGGGGTAGCCCTGCAATGGCTTTCCTCATTTCTTCATGGTCGGGGACAGAGGGTTGCACTGGGGGAGTGACTTCCTCTAGGTTCCCACTGCTATGTGGGGTTCCTCAGGGGGCAGTCCTCTCCCCATGTTGTTTAACATCCTGTGTGAGCTACATGGGTTACCAGAGGAATACCGAATCAGGTTCCAGGTATTAGTGTTGACTTTTAAGGCCTTGAGCGTTCAGGGACCCATGTACCTTTGGGACCGCCTCCTCCAATATGTCCCCAGAAGAACACCAAGATCAGCTGATAACAACTTGCTGAGATCAGCTGATAACAACACTGAGATCAGCTGATAACAACTTGCTGGTGATCCCCGGCTTGTGATCCTGGGGCTTGTGATCAGTGCTTCGAACAGGGCTTCGAAGAGGGGAGTCGAGTTTGGGATTGGTGCAAGAGGAAATTAGGGGTAAGTACGTGTTTGCTTGAGGTAGTTTCTGAGCAGTTCTGGGTGTCTCTTTGTGAAAATCTAGCCTTTGGCGAGTGCGCTAGAAACACATGGTTCTGCTGGGATGGGCTTCTGCGTGAGTGAGGTGAGTCAGCTGCCTGCTACTGTCTGAGGCTGTTATCACATACATTAAAATAATACACTTTCAATGCACTTTCCAACTGGATTTTACTGTGGCCCTTTCTGCACCTCTATTTTGCCTCAGTTTCTGAGTGCATCCTATTCGTCCATTCTGCACTCCCTCTAGGGATCCCAAGTCCCCCCGGGGAGCGGTGAAACCCCCGCCCCAGAGGCCCGTTCCCTGGCACCGCCCGATCGGGCCCCGGGGGGAACTCCTCACCAACGTGCGCGTCACCCGGAAGTGACGCGACCACGCTGGGCAAACTCTATGGTTTTCCCTTGTAGGGCTGTGGCCCTGCCTCCGGCATGCCTGGCGTCCTCCCGTCACTTCCAGGTGACGTGCGTGTGGCACGCACGCGCTCTGTGCGTGCACCAGACGCCGGCCGGGAGCCCCCTGCTTCCAGCGAAGATCAACTTGGCAACCCTAACTCCCTCCCACTTTCACTTCCACTTTGTGTCAGGACTTTCTCTTGTTTCTGCATTTCTTTTACAGGAATCTGCATTCAGATTGCTTCCAGCACACTGTTGCCCTGCAGCTACCCAAACTCCTTCCTGCTATGGAAATCTGCACAAGTTCAGGTAAGCACCCAATTTCACTCTAAAATGCCTTTACGTGACTAACCAGTTATGAAGGTAGAAAGCCAGCAAGGGAACAGGGGCTATTCAGTGTTTTTGCAGAGAGTGCCACATGTATGATTATCTACCCACTGGGTGGAAATTATGGGTGTGTGGTTGCTGCATGGAGCTCTTGGCTCTCAGGGACCAGGTTCATTCCCTTGAGGCTAGAGTTGTCAACATGGAGAAGCTGAGGCACAGAGAGTTTGGGGGAAGAGGCCTTCAGGGACTGACCAGAACAGTCCCACTCTTGTGCTGGCAGCTCTTCTGCTGTCGTGGAGAATGAGAGTCTCAAGGTTGGAGGATGTCAGTCTGAGGAAGAGGGATGTGAATCCCTTAGAAGGGACCACTTCCTTGGGTGATAGAACAATATGGGTAGTGGGTTGTTGGTAGTGGTGATTCAAAGAGACAGGCTTCTCTTGGGGTCAGCAGTGTAGTGGCCAGGTTTACAGATAACACAAACTTATTCAGAATGGTGAAAACCAAGGATGACTGTGAAGAGTTCCAGGAGGATCTCCACAAATTGGGTGAGTCAGCAACAATGTGGCAAATTAAGTTCATTGTTGGTAAGTGTAAAGTGATGCACATCGGAACAAAAAAAAAAAATCCCAGCTTCATGAACTTGCTGAGAGTGAGAGAGGAAAAGATCTTGGGGTAGTAGTAGATAGCTCAATGAAAGTTTCAACAGACTGTGTGAAAAAGGCAAACTCTGTGTTAGGGATTATTAGGAAAGGCATTGAAAATAAAATGGTTGACATTATAATGCCCCTGTATAGATCTATCTCATTTGGAATACTGTGTACAGTTCTGGTCACAGTATCTCAAAAAGGACACCGCAGGCCTGATAAAAGTAAAGGGCAACCAGGATGATGAGGGGGTTGAAGCATATTTCCTATGAGGAAAGGCTGAATAGTCTGGGATTTTTCCGTTTAGAAAAGAGACAACTAAGAGGGGACACGACAGAAGTTTATAAAATTATGCATGGTGTGGAGAGAACTGACAAAGAGACATTTTTGCCTTTCTCCCTAAATACTAGAACTTGAAGGCATCCAATAAAGCTGATGGGCAGTAGATTCAGGACAGACAAAAGGAAATGCTTCTTTACACAAAGAATGATTACAATGTAGAATTCACTGCGAGAGGATGTAGTGACAGCCCCAGTCGTAGACAGCTTTAAAAGGGGATTAGATAGATTCATGGAGGAGAGGTCTATCAGTGGCTACTAGTCTTGGTGACTAAAGGGAACTTACACATTCAGAGACAGTCAACCTCTGAATCCCAGTGCCAGGAGGCAATACCAGGGGAAGGCATCAGTGTGTATGCCCTGTTGTTCCTGTCTCTATGCCCTGTTGAGGAACTGGTTGGCCACTGTGTGAGACACGATGCTTGACTAGATGGATCACTGGTCTGATCCAGCAGGGCTCTTCTTTTGTTCTTATGTTCTTAGATAGATGTTCTTAGATAGAACATAAGAAGAGCCTCAGTTACTCAGGTGTCTTTGGTGAGGTACCTTGTCAAAAGTCCTTTGGAAGTCCAAGTAGATGACTTCTACTGGATCTCCCTTGTCCTCATGCTCGTTAACCTGCTCAAAGAATGCCAAAAGGTTGGTGAGGCAGGACTAATTACTCATCTATTCCTTCCTGTTGTTTCCTGATTTTTAACCCACTTCTAATCTATAAGAGGTGTTATTCTCTAGTCCAACCATTTTTTTTTCTTCACTGCCTTTGATATGGGCACTATGGCTATCAACATAATTGGCATTCTTTAAACAGCCAACAAGAATGTATATATTAGTGCCTGGGGTTAAGGATCTGGGAATTAAAAGGCAGCTATCTTCCTAACCTGCAGTTCTGCTTGCTGGTATGTGTTAACTGATGTTTCCTAAATGGTTATTAATTGCTAAATGATAATCTCTCAGTATCTTGCCCTTGTTTGTAAGAACAGGGAGAACTGATGGAGTTAACACATCAGGAGATACTACTATCCATTGGAAAAGTGCTAAATGCTAAAAATGGCAAGAATAAAATAGCCTTAAAAAGTAAGAAGCAGTAGATTTCAGGAATCAAGAACTAGGATCTTTGAAAATAGGCAGACCCTAAAAGAACTGAAAAGTCATAGGTTTCTGCATCCCTGCCAATTAATCTCCAGTCTTTCCATTTCTATTCATTTGGTCCTGAGTTCATGATCCCCCCTCCAAATAATTGGAATACAATTCACTTGGGTCTTTCAATCCTTTACTATCTCCTTTCACAGCCATTCCTATACAATATGGGACAGACTTGTACTTCAGTCAGTGGTGCCAGGCTTCAGAAAGTTTAATGCCACATGGACTCACTCAGTTATTTTACTCTGATCAAGTGGCACACAGGCTGAATATGTATTGGGTCCTTATTTCACAAATTGTCCTCATTATATGGTTTTCCCTTCATGGAAAAGAGAACTAAGCAACTGTCTGCACTCAGAGTTCTATCTGAATATCAGATCCTTTGAGAAGAACCACTTCACCTTTTGTAGCAAAATCTAAATTTAGTAAGTTATTCTGAAGCTTTTATTTTATGAAGGATTACTGCTTATCATCTATTTGTTAACATTATTATTATTATTATTATTATTATTATTATTATTATTATTATTATTATTATTATTATTGCCTTTATTGTATATCAGTAAATTTAACTTGCTTTATTCATGCATAGACATTTCTGGCTAGCTTTTTCCTCAATATAAATATATAGGAGGAATTCCCTATCCTACATAGGATATACGTGTGATTTGGCTATGGTGCAATACTGATCACTAATATGAAGACCACTAGCCTCGAGCCAGACATCCCGGAGCGTGAAGTCAAATGGGCCTTAGAAAGCATTACTAACAACAAAGCTAGCAGAGATAAGCTATTTAAAGTCCCAAAAGATTATGCTGTTAAAGTGCTGTACTCAATATGCCAACAAATTTGGAAAATGCAACAGTATTGGAAAAGGTCAGTTTACATTCCAATCCCAAGGAAGAGCAATGCCAAGGAGTGTTCAAACTATTGAACAATTGCACTCATTTCACACACTAGCAAGGTCATGCTTAAGATTCTACAAGCTAGGCTTCAGCAGTACGTTGATCGAGAACTGCCAGAAGTATGAGCTGGGTTTTGAAGAGGTAGAGGAACTAGAGATCAAATTTCCAACATTCACTGGATTATGGAGGAAGCAAGGGAGTACCATAAAAACATCTACTTCTACTTCATTGACTACACTAAAGCTTTTGATTGTGTGGACCACAACAAACTGTGGAAATTCCTTAAAGAGATGGGAGTACCAGACCACCTCACATGTCTCCTAAGAAACCTGTATAAGGGTCAAGAAGTGACAGTTAAAACCAGATGGAACAACTGATTGGTTTAGAAGGGGACAGCAAAGGATGAGATTGTTAGACAGTGTTATCGATGCAACAAACTTGAAATTGAGGAAACTCTGGAGGATGGTGGAGGACAGGAGGGCCTGGCGTGATGTGGTCCATGGGGTTGCAAAGAGTCGGACTCGACTGTGCAACTGAACAACAAAGCCATTACAAATTTCAACAGATGTAAAAGTGTTTATATTAAACTCTTCTCTGGTAATGAAGCTATCTTGGTATGTATAAAGATTAATTTTTCTGCCTATAAGGGGGCACCTGAAAAGGCTGATGGCAGATGCCACGGTTGAAGTCCCTTGATTTTGCATCTTCTGATGCCTTCCTGACACTTCCTAAGCACCTCTGAATCCGAACAGAAGGGTCTGATTAAACCCTAACTCCCTTTCTTCCTGGCTCACACTAAAGGTCTCAGCATCAGCCATAAGCAGGGCTTTTAAAAAAGTGTGTGTGAGAGAGGTTGTCAGAACTCTCAAGAGGGAAATGAAGTTTTCAATCTGTATACAGAAAACTCATGAACTTTTAAATATTTTTAAAAAGAATTTTTTAGAAGAGGCTCCGGAACAACATTCTGGCACGTTCCCCCAGAAAAAGAAGAAGAAAGTCTACCTTGGCTCCTGATATTTGGTTTGTCCTGCTCAAATAAAATAAAAATTAAAAAGCCCAGGCCTGGCACTGGACAGCAACCACCAGAGGTGCTGAGCGGAAAGACAGGGGAAGAACCCATGACTGCAAAGGGCCCTGTCTCTCATGCCTGCCCACCTCACTGCTGACTCAGCCTTTGGTAGCATGCACTTTTTCAATACCCATCATTCCTCCTGTCTGTCTTGTAGTCCCTTTCGGACCAATAACATGAAAGAAAGCCACAACCAGCTCTTTGCTTTGAGAAAGAAATACTGTTTGGTTTCAGTTTCCAAAGGAAGGAGAGGGTTTGCTCCCGGCGTGCTAACGAAAAGACTGCCAAGCCGAGGGTGTATGGCTGTGATGCACCTGCCCCCGGATGCAGTTAGCACTTTGCTGATTAGTCAGGTGGCTCTCTTGTTCTGTTCCATTTTATCACTAAGACCCAAGAAGCAGCAATTGTCATAAAACATATTGGTGGGCACTATGGGTTGAATCCCATGTAAATTATATGCATGACTTTCCTACCTCTCCTCTCCCACTGCAATCTGAAATGTCACTTCTGGGGGTGAAGGACACACAGGAGCAGAATGAGGTTAGGTTTGGAAGGCTGCCACAGGAAAAGGGAAATCAGGAAAAATGATGTTCCTTCTCACATATGCAAATATTTTCCAGGAGATTGATCCCACGGTACCTGCAGGTGCCATATTTGGAAAATTAAATGGCTTCTCAGAACATCCATTAGGCATAGACTTCCTTTCCTTTTAGATAGCATCTGGTAGTATAATTGGGTTTTAAACGTTTTGTTCTCCTTGCACTACCATGCAGCTTTGGGGAAAATATACTTTCATGTACTATTTTCTGTATTCCTTTATATTCCAGCTGTGTTATTTTCATTTTAATTCCCCAAGGGATATTTTAAGTACGGTACTTTCAGAAAGTGAGAAAGTATCAGCAGTTTTTGCCATGAAATTATTCAATATGCTGCTTTTAGGTCTGTAAATGAATCCTAGGGGAAAAAAATTCAAATGTACAGCACAATTGTGTTTATATAGACACTAACAAAACTGTTAATAGGGAGTTCTAGCTGAGACAAGATCAGCACACTATTGAAAGAAGAGTATGTTGCCGAATACTCAACTTGGATGAGACTCCTAAGCCACCATTAAACTGTTGCACCTTTTGGCACATTCTGTGGAATTTCTCAGTCTTACATTAAATCACAGTTTTGCTCTGAATATAAACCTTTATTTAGGGAAAACTAATACATTGCTATACAATGTTGGCATGGTTGATATCTAAGGTGACACTGTCCAATCTTCTACCTGCTCCTGTTCTTCTCCAGCATGATCAAACCTTGGCTGGCAACTTGGTGCGATATGGCACTGCCTCTAATTGTACCAGTTTAAAGTGTTGCAGGGCATATCATCCAGACAGTGCACACTGCTGTGGATTACCCATGCACAGTGTTCCCTCTAAGCTGAGTTAGTGTGAGCTAGCTCACAGTTTTTTAGCCTCCAGCTCACACATTTTTGTCTCAGCTCAGGAAGGAGGTCTCCAGAGCAAACTAATTTATGTAGCAGCCAAATCACTCACTCACAACTTTGATGGCACTAGCTCACAAAGTAGAATTTTTGCTCACAAGACACCACAGCTTAGAGCATTGTTTCTCAACCTTCCTAATGCCGTGACCCTTTAATACAGTTCCTCATGTTGTGGTGACCCCCAGATAGAGGAGTAGTGTCTCGGTTCCTACATAAGACCATCAAAAATTTGTGTTTTCCGATGGTCTTAGGCGACCCCTGTCCCCAAAGGGGTCGTGACCCACAGGTTGAGAACCGCTGGCTTAGAGGGAGCATTGCCCACACAGACATCCCGTGGTCAAGCATCCAAATTACTGCAGCACCTCAGCCAAGGAGTGTGCTGCCCAGTCATTTTTTAAATGCATGCACATGCATATGCACTCATGTGTGCACATAGAAGAAGAAGAAGAAGAGACTGGATTTATACCCCACCCTTCACTACCAAAGGTGTCTCAGAGTGGCTTACAACCTCCTTTCCCTTCCCCTCCCCACAACAGACACCCTGTGAGGTAGGTGGGGCTGAGAGATCTCTTGACAGAAACTGCTCTTTTTCAATAACAGCTCTTATCAGAACTATGGCTTGCCCACGGCCATCCAGCCAGGTGCAAGTGGAGGAGTGGGGAATCAAACCCGGTTCTCCCAGATTAGAGTCTGCACACTTAACCACTACACCAAACTAGCTCTCATACATGCTCATGCACGTGTATAAGTGCTCATGCGCATATGCTCACATAGGTAAAAACTCTGAGAAACCCACCTTAGCTATGGGAATGGATCTGCAGGTTCAGACCGCCATTCCATTTTGTTTGTGCCCCCCCCCCATTCAGACATCAGGCCACACACAATGAATCTGTGGGGAGCCAAAAGCACCACATATTATGTGGTGGCTATTTACTCCAGTTCCAACTTCTTGTATGATGGGGCAAGTATGACTGGGGAATGGCTGACAGCTGTGGGTATGTTACTGGGCCCATTTAATCCATTTGTGAACAGTTCCTGTATCGGGCCAAACTGCCAGTCTGAATGCAGCCCTTGTCTATCTGGTGCTCTAGAGCCTATGCCACTAAAGCTACTGTAGAATGAGTGGATTCCTGGAGCTCATTAATTTTCTCCCTGGCTCACCTTGTCTGCAGGAGAAAAGAAAATTCTGAATGTGTCCTAGTATAGAACCACAGCTATAGAACCAAGAACAGAAGCAGCCCTGTCCATGAAGCCAGTAAATACCTGGGAATGTATCTGGGAGAAGGTAGATTCTAGGCAAAAGGCAAGTGCATTCCATTGCACATATTTTGTTGAAAATGCTGCGAAACAGCTTCAGACTGAGATCTGTGTGGGTGTGAATGTGTCATTACTTTGGTGCAAATGGTCCTGCTGTGCAAGTGCTGAAGTAGAACTTTACTGCATGTTCTGTACAGAAATAAAAAAGGAGCATAGGAATTAAAAGAGCTGTTGATTTCCATGATCCAAGGATTTATCAGACAAGTGAACAAGAATCCCAGTATGCTTTCTATTACCAGTATGTTTTTAAGTGATTCCCTAATATGTTCTTGAGCAATAATATCCTCTCTGTGTTATCCTTAATTACTAGTAAAGCCTTTAGTGTGCTTTTGT
Organism: Gekko japonicus; assembly: GCF_001447785.1. Classification (NCBI taxonomy): domain Eukaryota; kingdom Metazoa; phylum Chordata; class Lepidosauria; order Squamata; family Gekkonidae; genus Gekko; species Gekko japonicus. Next base: position 1,049,483 of record NW_015166424.1, read on the forward strand.
AATGATTCTTAACATTATTTCTTCAATGCCCACAATCTCTGCAGACACCAGAGAAAAACACTGGAAGGGGCAGGATTCGAGAACCCCTATCCGATTGCTCATTAGAACACATATGTCACAACCCACCCTACCTGACTTCTGCAATCACTCTTAGTTTTTACCTATGTTGTTTTTGACCTAATAAAACAATCTCAAGTATCAAATGGTACAACTAAAAGGGTGATACACTCAAGCACAATAGTTTTGACTTCTATATCCTGGACAAGTCAAGCCAAAAATATCTTGGCACTGATTTGCTAACTCTGTCTATCCAATGCATTTTATCCTGCCTTTCCTCCAAGGAGCTCAGGGCAGCATGCACTGGTATTCCTTCCCAGTTTTATGCACATGCAGCTCTCAGTGTGAGGGAGGCGAGGGTGACAGAGTGCTCAGCCTGAGGTCCTCCAGCAAAATGGGGCAAAACGTGTGAAAAAATGTGTGGCATTTTCCCATAGCAAAATGGGGCTATGTCTTCCAGAGCCTGGACAGACACCCTGACCCTTCTACCACACTGTCTTCCACCACTTCATTATACTTAGAGAATCAAACAAGAAACTTGAGAATAACTCTGTTTTCTCAGAACATTTAATAAAGCCAAGGACAAAAGGCTTAAGGAGCAAAAGAAGAGGAAATGAAGGCTCCCCCCTCCCCCCGAGAAGTTATCTCTTGTTCCCCCAAGAATCTGCTCAAATGCTCCCTGCGCCTGAGCCTAGATCTGTGGTTCTCAACCTTCCTAATGCCCTGATCCTTTAATACAGTTCCTCATGTTGTGGTGACCCCCAACCATAAAATTATTTTTGTTGCTATCATAAGACCATTGAAAATTTGTGTTTTCTGATGGTCTTAGGTGACCCCCAAAAGGGTCACGACCCACAGGTTGAGAACCGCTGGCCTAGAGTGATAAGAGCTTTGGAGCCACTGGGGAATTGCATGGGGGTGCTGCAGTTTTAGAGTAGTCTCTACACAGCCAGTGGGGCAAAAGGGATGCAGGCCTTATTCCAACTGCGTTGGCAGAAAGTCAAAATCTGTCAAAGCAATAACTACAGTAAAACTGAAACTGTCAAGCACAGTTAGTCACTCTGCACGCACCAGCACCAGTGGAGGACCTGCAAACAAACCCCGAGGATCGTTATGCCAGTTTATCGGTTCTGGATATCTGTTTATGTCGTTAGAAATTCCAGCAAAGTAAAATGCATAACTATTTGAACTACTTGGCATAAAAATGTCAGTCAAGGCAAGAAGAAAAACCTCTTCGTTAATTTACATCCTAATATTTAGGGAGATAAGGTTCACTTTTCTCCCATTTTCAGTTCATGTGAGGGTTTTATTTTTTTTAAAGTGTTCCTTTTTTGTACTTACTTTTATTACATCTGTTAATTAACTTTATTATATTTGTGATTTATTTTCCAGGTATTAAAATATTTATCTCTCCCCGCCTGGAGTGATTTTCTCGGTGACTGCACCACTCCCCTAAAGGATTCCCACTGCCAAATTTGAGGCAGATAGGAAAAGGTCTTTATAGGTAATTAAAATTCTCACTTGCATTATGTATAGAGGCAGATGTTCAGCAGCCCCAGAAAGCAGGTAGTGCACTCAAATAATATGTGTAATAATAAGGGGATCCTTCTATATGAGTTCACCCATTAAAGTGCAGTTGTGTGTGCAAGTCTACTTTAAAATAAAACATAGAATATGTGTATGGGGAACTAAATCTTGTCTCTCCAACAGCAGAATGGATGTGAGCAAAAAGGTTTCAGGTACCACAGTACAGCAAGTTAAGAGACAGAATCTCGTTCCCCTTACCTGTCTTTTAAATGCTTGTTTAAATGTTGACCCCGACCCACTTTTTTTTACATATGAATGAGAGTATCCTACTTTCCCCCCCTGCCAAGGCTAAACTATAGCTGGTGGGATGGGTAATCTATATTAAGGAACCAGTGTTGAGATAGCTTTATCCCCCCCCCCCAAGATGGGCTACCTCCTGTGGTTGCTCATAGTGATACAAAGAGCCTAAGAAAAATCTCAGATCCATCCTTCTCACTGTCACTATAAAACGTTTCACTACTATGCAAACAATATATTGATTTGTGAGTTGATACCCAAAGTGTCCTGCCTTATTGATACAAGTGTTCTTTTCATGAAAGTTTTCTTTGCAATGGCATATTAGGACAACAAAAAGTTCTTCATTGTGTTTGGGTTTTACATAACCACACAAACCTGGGTGCATGGTGTTTTCATTTACCCATTCATTCTAGTTGAGATTATCACCAAACTGTGTTGTATTTTCTTGCTTTTTAAAAATGAAGTAAAATAGGATGGAGTCTAACAATGGATCACAACTGATACTGTTATTCTTGAGAAATACATGAAATATGAAGAGGTACAGGATTGCTAAAGCTGCTTCAAATTTTTTTTGTCCATCTTCTGGTCAAGTCAAGTATAAGTTTATTGTCTTAGCCATAGGCCATAACATAATACATCAGACTATAAAATGACAATATAAACAATTCAAAAAATATATCAGTATACTCCTATACTCCTTCTACTTTACATTAAATACTAAAGTCATTCTGATTTTCCTTGTTACTAATACTAATTTTCCTTGTTACTAATACTAATGCAGTATTGTAACTATTCTGCTAGAGACATAGTGGTCAAGGTCCGAGAGTAAAAATTTGACCAGATCCAGATCGGAGAGTCCATTACGCTGTGGAATAAAAGGGATGAAGCCTAGGGGCTTCATGCCATGGGCATCTCAGAGTATAATGTACAATATCATCAACTTCCTCTATATCACAAAGACAAAGTCTAAGGGGGGTAGGGATACCAAAGAAACATCCAGTCCTGATCATTGAGGGCATGGATTGAAATCTTAAAGCTGTAAAAGCCGATCTTAATTCCAGGCTGGTTAACTTCTTTAAATACAGGGACGTACAGTGATCCCTTTAAAAAAAAAAAAACCTTGAATACTGGTGCCATAAGACAACATGCCATCACATCCTGATCCATAAGCCCATCCTTTTTGAACACCCATTCCTTCAGTTCCCATGCTTGAGTTTTATTCCTTAATAGATTATCAGGAATTGAACATTTCAATTCAATTGAGGCCAAATGGTCACCTAATCTCTTGGAGGCTTTCAGGTGCAAACTAAAACTTAACCCCCCCAGGGAATCCTGGGGTCATTCTAAACATTTTCTCCAATAGGATAGAGCAAGAAGGAGGACCTGCGATACTCGTGGGGTGGAGCTCCACGTGAAGGAGGAGGAAGCAGCCACAGATGAGCCAATAGAATTGAACAGTTAAGGGAATAGACTTAGGAAAGGAGATGGGGACAATGATTTAATAATAAATCATGTCAAATCAATGTATTTTTAAATTGCTTCAAATGCTGGAAAAAATTGGAAACAGTTGTTGGGAGGGGGTGAAGCAAGGCGTTTTTCAGTGGACTGTACAAGAAGTTTTACTTCCTCTTGGTTTCATGAATAGGGCTAAGGTTTTATGAGGAACAAGTGGCAAAAGTCAACACCAAATTGTCCAATAGCAGGGCATCGCCAAAAGTAGTCCCACAGAACTTGCTTTAATGTAAGGTCAGACTCAGCATCTTTTTGTACAATCCTATGAATATCTACTCAGAAGGAAGACCCACTATGTTTAATTCCAGGTGAGTGGAAGAGGATTCCAGGTGAGTGGAAGAGGATTGTTACCTTGATTAGATGGATAGCTTCATGTATATGTTTGCCCCACCCTTTACTGGATTTATGGTGTCTAGGACTATATTATACCAAACAAGAGACAGAGAGACGATCTCAGTTTAATACAGGCTGTCCTGTATTAAACAGGATGAACTGCAGAGAACTAACTGAAGTCCCATCTGTTGAAGTTCTGATTATTTCATTAGAATGGCAGTGAACCTAATAGGGTTGCCAGCCTTCAGATGGGGCTTGGAGATCTCCCACTTTTACAACTGATCCCCAGCTGACAGAGATCAGCTCCCCTGGAGAGAATGGCTGCTTTGAAGGGTGGACTCTATGGCATTGTACCCTGCTGAGGCCCCTCCCCTCCCCAATCCCTGCCCTTTCTTGGATCCACCACCAAAGTCTCCAGGTATTTTCCAACCCAGACCTGGCAACACTAGAACCTAAAGAAGAAGAAGAAGAGAAGAAGAGATTGGATTTATACCCCACCCTTCACTTGGAGTCTCAGAGTGGCTTACAAACTCCTCTCCCTTCCCCTCCCCACAACAGACACCCTGTGAGGTGGGTGGGGCTGAGAGAACTCTGACACAATCGGCTCTTTCAGGAACAGTTGTGCCAGAGCTTGTGACTGACCCAAGGTCACATCAGCAGGTGCAAGTGGAGGAGTGGGGAATCAAACCCGGTTCTCCCAGATTAGAGTCCGCACACTTAACCACTACACCAAACTGGCTCTCTAAAGGTTTGGAAGCCTTGTTGTTTTTATCATAGTGTATATCAGCCAAATGGTGTTCTGTGGCTCATCTTAATATTGGTAATTGTATAGCTTTTAAAAATTATTGTATTCATTCACATTTTCTGCAAGCTCCAAGGCCTTTGGGTCCCAAATACTGCCGTTAGTGTTAAGAAGCCTTTCAGACCTTTTCCGACCCGGTGCTGCGTAGTACTTAGAGTATTAGACTAGGATCCAGGAAACCCTGATTCCAGTCCCCACGCTACCATGGAAGCTTGCTTGGTGACCTTGGGCCAGTTGCACATTCTCAGACTAACCTTTGTTGTGAGCATAAAACGGAGAAGAGAATGACGCAAACTGCTTTGGGTCTCCATTGGAGGGAAACGTGTGGTATAAATGAAGTAAGTAAATAACGAATGATGAAAATCCAGTTTACAGATGACGAGCCAGTTCAGATCTGCCTCGCCAGAAGTCAGCAATAGCTAGCTTTTCCTCTTGGCAGCCTTTGCTCTCCAACCTGAAACCTGGAGCCTTCATTCTCTACTACAGGATTTTCATGATAGGCTAGTTTCCTTGCCAGCACAACAGGTCATATAATCTGAAATATCACCATCAAATCCACCTTGGTGGATCTTGAAGTCTTACTGTATTTTCTTTATATAAACCTGACTCTCTCACACAAAAACATTGCCGTTAGCAATTCTGTTGCCTTGCATATTTTAAAAGGAGCACAATTTTGAACTGAACATCTGCCATGAACTCTCTATGGCCATTTCTGATGGATAATTTAACAGACTGAATGTCTTGTACAATGTATTCTCTATACAACAACAGCTTGCCAAATGCTGATAATCTTTTTTGTGGGTCCTGTGCTGTACCTTTCCCCCTCCCCCAGAGAAGCATATATATTAAGAATGTATCCTTTCCCATGACAACAGTGTCTTCTCAGACATTTCTGTAGGACAATGGATGCCTGAATTCTGGATGACTGGGAAGAGACAGTTAAGTGAAAGCCACTGGCAACATTTGTATATTCTGTGGTTCTTGGCCAAAGATAGACTGTAACTTAATTATCCTGTCACCATTCTAATTAGGTGATATTAGTATGTAAATACCTCAGTTAATTCTCCTGAGTGAACTCACAGAGAACTGCCTTCACATCTACAGGATATGCGTGTTGAATGGATTCTGCCTTTTGTTTGTTTCCTCCCAATCTATGTTAATTGCAGTATCTTAAATATAACATGGGTACTAAAAGTGAATTGCAGTGTCCTAAAACAACAAAAGAAAGCAACTAATTTCTGGTTAGAAAGATAGAGGGACACCAGTCTAGCAACCTGTTTCACTCATGCACTGAAACCCATACGGGACACTGCATGTGAGTCAGACAGAAATATCTGCCTTCTTGCTACTGGATTCCTTGCATGTGGTAAATCAACGTAGGGTGTATCCACACATCACTAGATATTGTACTATTGTTGCATTATAACAAACATTAACATCTGGATTATCCTGTGTGGATAAGAACACTTAGTTGCAAACGACTGCTATAGGCTGTGATCACACGCACCTTTAGATCTGACATAGGTGTGAATGCCTGACAGATCTAAAGAGAATGATCAGACAGCAACATCTGGGAAGCATCCCACAGTAGTCAGCACCCCATGCTGCTCTGCCACAGAAGTGGAGTTAAAAGACACCGGGGAAAATCTGGTAGTAAACAGGTTCCGACGGGCCATGGTCGGACTTTCCCCTGTCTGATCACACAAGCACACACTCATGCTGTTGGGATGGTCTAATCAGGCCATCCTGGCTCAGTGCCATTCCCCCCCCTTTCCAGTATGCGCATCATCGCATACTCCATTGGGGGCTCTCAGTGTGGAGGTGTGATTCCTCGTTTATGCGCGTGGGAAACAAACGGCCAAGACTCACCCACAGTGGTGTCTGATCACACAGCGATGGGCTGTGACCGCAGCTACAAAGGGATGTGTGATCTTGCGACTGCAGGTCAAATTCCTCCAGAGGAGATAGCCTCGCTTCCCCTCCACTCCAACTGGCGCGTGTGACCGCAGCCACAGTACACTATCCAAGGAGGGGTAGCCACATCCCTAATATTATTAGGTTTGTTTTACTGTTGTTTGTTTCTATATTTTGCTGTTATAATTTTCTCAGCAGCCTTCTGAGTGATGCTTTAGAGATGGTGTAGTATCTAAATGACATGGGTATGTGCATGGCTTACAACTAACGAGTTTAATCAAGCACTTCTGACCAATGCAATGAGATTCTCAGCATCACTGCAAATTGTTTTCTCATGATGTGACTCATCATGCACAATCATTTGGTGTCCCTGATTACCTCTGGATTTAATACATGCCTTAATTTAGAAGTTGTTTTTGTTTTTAAAAAGTCCTCATCCATGTACTCTAAATCAAAACAAAACAAAAGGTCTACTGCATGCATTATATTCTGCTGTACATGAGACAAAATACATCACTGAGGAGAAAAAAGGTTTTGTATGTAACACACACACACACACATATGAAATTTCACTATATTTATTTCATTTATACCCTGCCATTCACCTCAATGAAGACCCAAATTAGCTTACATTGTTCTCCTCTCTTACATTTTATCCCCACAACCCCCCCCCCCCCGCCAAAAAAGGGGGGGTGCTGAGTGCATATGGCTGGCCCAAGGTCATCCAGCAAGCTTCCATGGCAAAGTGAGGATAAGAACTTGGGCCTCCCAGATTCCAATGTAACATTACAACCCCTATACCATGTTGGGATTCACACTATACTACACACATTGCCCCATATGTTACCACAAGGCATCCTCCTGTGGCTGCTTTGCAGAAGCTTGTACTCTGCTTTCCTTTCTGCTATGCCCGATTTTCTTTCCATTGGATCACAGATATTCATAGGTTATTTGAATGAATGTGGACCCTAATTATTACATGAAAATGTGCCTCATTTTTATGTATATATGCTGCCATCCCCAAGAGCATTAATTCCCCATTTAGGCAGCTCATGTAGCTAACAGGCAATGAAGTCCTATTTGGAATGCTATCAGCTCTCTTGAGTTTTTCCCTCATTGTGTTCATCCTGCAGCTTAAAAAGGGCAAATGCACTCTATCAGTATCAAGTTTCAATACTTAATATCACCATAATTTCATGAAAGAAGATACAGGTAAGTTTCAGATTTTCTTTACTAAAAATAAAACCTCTAGAGCCACTATTCATGGGATACTTCATCTAAGAGCTTATAAATGGCTAAAAGCTGATAACAAAAATTTAATGAAGGCTCATAAAATGGATATTTAGACCCTGGCTTTTCTCCATATCTGAAAAAAGTAGAGGTGTGTTTCAACATTCATAAATCATCAGACCAGGCCATGGGGGAATTATCATTCCTCTGATTAAAAAAAAACACCCTGTTTGCAAAAACAGCAATTTAATTTATATTTTATTAAGGCCTCAAGGAGATGGGTACACCAGCCAAATGGAAGCTACACAGCAGGTACTTCTTTGCATCTAGTTTGACTTATACAACTCACAGAAGAAAAGGCTGTAGGATGATTAAAAACAGGCACTGCAGGAGATTTGGGAATATTTTTTTTAGAATATACCTCAGATCTTTGTGTTAATGCCCGTGTGCCACTGGTTTGTGCAACTAGCTCAATGGAGATTCTGTCTGAAGTCTCAAGGGAAGTAGCTCTCAAAGCACACATAAAGTAGAAGTGGGGTTGGGAGAATAAGTGTTCCACTATGGCATTTTGGCCTGACACAGTTGCTCTTTCCAAAGGGATGAAATGGGTTTGGTCACACATTCACATCTGTCAGCTGTTCCATGGTTGTATGCATCCTGTCATATGATGAGTTGGAAACGGAGTAAATAGCCACCACACAACATGTGGTGCTTTCGGTCTCCTGTGCATTCATTGTGCATGGAAGGATGCCTGAATGCCCCTCTTGCAAAGTCAAGCCATTTGGGAAGTCTGAAGCTTCCCTTCCATTTCTGCCCCCCCCCCTTTTATATCAGGAAGCGAAGAGTGCATAAGTGTACAATCGCCCCCTGGAGACAATCACCTCAGTCAAGAAGTCATTCTGGGTCAGGAGTCCCCGGGGGAGTTGCTTTTGAGTGACAAATCCCCCCCCCCAAATCCCTCTCTCCTGTTTCTGCATCAAAGTCTGAGAGCATCCCATGACTGACACAAGGGTAAATGCACTGCAGTCAATCAGACTACTCTTATGTAAATCTGCACTCCCCCCCCCCCCAAGTATTCCACAGCAGAGAGGCAAAGGGAAGGAGGCAGAGAAGGGCCGGAGTACTTGCCAGAGAGATTGTGGAGCTGTCAAAAAGGAGCTGGAACTTTGAATACACACTTATGCAAATGGGGTGAAAGACAAAAAAAGAAAAGAATGCCACAGCAATCTGAATGATGGACCATCAGGTGAGTGTGCAGTGAAGCCAGCTCAGGGTGGGATGTCTCATCAGAACTTCCTGCCACTATTTAAACCGTCATAAACAGAGGCACAGCCAGATTGCTCCAAGCCTCCAGTGTGACCACAGCCTATGTCTATTGCTTTTTCTGTCCCAGATTCAAAGGTGCATAGTTGACGTGGCAGCAGGGTTTTTTTTTTAGCTCTTGAAGAAACCCAGCTATGCCACATAACCAGTTTCATCTGAGATGCCTTCACTGTCAGGAATTGTTAGGACAGAGGTAACAGTATGAGGAATACAGACCAAATGTGGCACAAAGAGGATTAGATAAGAGAGCTCATGCTATGGGTGCAGAAACAAAATAAGGAAAGATTAGCAGTCAGAGGCATTCAGAATTATTGGGGGGGGGGGGAGAGAAATCAGTGTGCCTGAGGCAGAGAGATAAAACGAGAGTGTACAGAGAATCGGATGAAACAAAAACACTGAGTTAACTTTTTGTAAAAATGTTTTTTTTCATAGCAACGAGACCTAGCTGAGTAAAAAAACAAAAACAAAAAAGATGTGTCTTGAGAGTGATTTAAATTGTGTACATGGTGCAATGAGCTGGTTGAAGCAGTGAATGTGTTCTAGGCTACAGGTTGGGGTTCACATAATTAAATCAAATTAAATTTTTAAAAGCCCAACATTCCCAGCGGTTGCTCTGAGCCATTTAAACTGAACAGCTGAGTGGCAGGGAGCTCCCACCTGCTCAGCTGTTTCTCAGGGTAAACCCTGCTTTCTGCTCTTCATGAACCATCACGATCCACTGCACGCTATGCCAAATTTCATGGTAGTTCGTTCTGGTTCTTCAGGTCACAAACTTCACGAACCCCAAACAGGCAAAAATTCGTGGTGGACTTTAGTTTGTCAGCCAATCCGTGCCCAGTCCTAACTGTAATTAAGATGTGTAATAGCACACATTGGAATTTGTATGAAGCATGGTTCTGTGCATTTAGAGATCAGTAAAGTATGGATGGTAGTCTGAAATATCAACTTAGGTTTAGAGTTTGGTGGTGAGGTATAGAAGTTAGACAGAGAGTTACAGATTGTGGTTTGCAGTATAAGGTAATGTGTATTTAAGTAAGATTTAGACATGTAATGAGCCTATAGCTGAATTGTTTAATTATTCTTCTTAATAAAATAATAAAAAGAAAACAAAAAAGTGGAAGCCAGAGATAAAGTTTGCTGCTTAGTTTCCTACCTGAGATGACAGCATTAATATCAGAGAAACCTTGAGCTGTCTGAAGTGGTGTAGCCTAGAAACAAGCTTAGTACCACATCTACAGTTTGTGAGATAGCACGCTGAATCATAGAAACCATATTAACAGATACTATCATTTATGGTTTGTACACATATGTAAGACAGTTTGGTGTAGTGGTTAAGTGCGCGGACTCTAACCTGGGAGAACTGGGTTTGATTCCCCACTCCTCCACTTGCACCTGGCTGGATGACCTTGGGTAAGCCATGGTTCTGATAAGAGCTGTCCTTGAAAAAGAGCAGTTTCTGTCAAGAGTTCTCTCAGCCCCACCTCCCTCAGAGGGTGCTTGTTGTGGGGAGGGGAAAGGAAAGGAGTTTGTAAGCCGCTCTGAGACACCTTTGGGTAGTGAAGGGCGGGTTATAAAGCCAATCTCTTCTTCTCTTCTTCTTCTTCTTGCATGATGGGCTTCTGAATCTGGACTCAGAGACACACAAGTAGCCAAGCTCAGAGAAACTTTCCTTTACCATCTCTTGCTTCCTGTCCTGGCAGGAGCAGCCAACAGGTTTTAACACGCGGCAGGAAGGCAATGGCCCCCAAACTTGGATTTATCCAACCACACTCTATTTTAGGATCCTTTTACCAAAATGATGGGGCTGGACTAGAAACCAGGGTACAAGCACACAATCTACGCAGCATTAATAAAGAGTTCATGGACAGTTAACCCAAGTTCCAGCATCTGCATAATATTTATCCACACTCTGGAATGTGCATTTCAGAGAGAAAAGAGAAGGAACAGCTGGGAAGTTGAAGGGAGGTGTTACCTATCCCTTTCTGTTTTGGGATGTCATGGAGCAGAGCATTCACATTCCTGAGTCTGAGGTCCCAGGTGGACATCAAACCTAGACTATCTCAGAGGTTAGAAGTTCTAAGAGAGATCACTTAGCAACTGTGCAGAGCAAGAAATATGATCAGTGTGTCAAGTAATAAATCCAAGAAACTTCAGGAAGGTAGACTATATAGAGAATGACTGGACTTGGCAAACAAGATAAGACCCAGGGAACAAGATACAATTCCAAAGCTGAGCCTGAGCTGAAATGATGAGAGCAACTCTTATTATAGGGATCAGGAACAACAGAAACAAGAGTTGTACCTTTGTGGGACTGGAGGGAGTCAGAGGTTAAGCCTAAGAGGTTAAGATGCTGAGCTGCAGACCGGAAGGTCTGTAGTTCGGCAAGACCCTAGCGCCATGTGACGGAGTGAGCTCCCGTCTTTGGTCCCAGCTCCTACCAACCTAGCAGTTCGAAAGCAAATTGCAAGTAGATATTGCAAGAAATTGCAAGGTACCGCTTTGATGGGAAGGTAACAGTGTTCCATGTGCCTCAATGTTTAGTCATGCCGGCCACATGACCATGGAAATGTCTTCAGACAGTGCTGGCTCTTGGGCTTGGAAATGGAGATGAGCACCGCCCCCTGGAGTCGGATTCAACTAGTTTTTGAGCACAGGAAACGTTTACCTTTTTAGAGGTATCTGGAGCACGTCTTGAAATTGGCTGAGTGGGAAAAAAAGGTAGAAGGCCTGAGAAAGAGATGAGGTATACTCATGACGAGTTTCTAAAGTAGAAGGCCTTCCAAATCCAGAGAGATAGGATCAGATGGTGTTAAGACAGTATTTTCACAGTCTCTTTTCTTTATGGGTTTTCAGATCTTTGGATGGCCTTTCTATGATCAAAATTGGACAATCAGGCATAGTGCTTTGATTGAATCAATTAGTCACAGTGAGCTCCACACATGTTATTTTTGAATGTTTTGATTAATCTCTTGTCCTTTTCCTCGCTAAGTTAGCTGACCATTATATTCTATGAGTAAAATTCAATCATGCATGCAAACATGGTTGAGTTCCTGCCATTCTCTAAGCCAACAGAACATCTTTTGTCTCATGTACACCCAGTCTCTAACGGAAGCTCTCCTAACTTTTCTGGTAAGCAACTTTTTAGACTATGGTGGGTAAAATTTCTCCAAGATAGCAGGACATATGGGCTCGTCACAAACTGAAAAAGGGGAATCACAAAACGGAAGCAGAATCATGGTGGTAATGATTATATCCAGAGTTGCCTGATTTCACTGGTGAGACAAGATGTCAAAAATTCCTTTGTCCTGCCATCTCCAGGGGATGGGGAACAGGGCTCAGCAGGAGCCTGAAGTTGATGCTGGTAGTGGTAATGATGTGTCAAAGTGTGCTCTAAATCTTTCATGACAGACCAGTAAAAGTCTATTTCAGTACCAATCAGATACCAGGAAAATTCTTTGACCCAGGTCATAGATTCCCAAAGATACTTGAAGATACTTTAAAGAAATGGCTGCATCCTTTGATTCTTCCTGCCTCTGTATTCTGCTGCTTCCTTTCTTCTTGGCTGCTTCAACACAGTGCTTCAGACATCAGATCCTACGCCAGTACTTTATAAAACCTGGTTCTTAAGCTTCAAGCTTAACCTCTAACCTCTAAATTCTGTTTCACCCCATCCACAGAAATCTGAGTAGATTAATCCCATCCTTGGCTATATTTGAGACTCATTGCTAAGATTCTCATCCTCTCCACTGAAGTACGTAAGACTTACATCTGATTTGTTGTCAAAGGCTTTCACGGCTGGAGTTCATTAGTTGCTGTAGATTTTCCGGGTTGTGTTGCTGTGGTCTTGGCATTGTAGAACCTGACGTTTCGCCAGTAACTGTGACTGGCATCCTCAGAGGTATAACACAGAAAGATGGAGTACTCTCTGTGTCAAGGTGAGAAGAAGATGGTAGGCAGGTAATTTATATCTACTCCAGAAGGTGGGGTAGGGCTGAGTCATTATCTTGTAGGAGTTCTCCAGGCTATGAACATGCTAATGGAGGAGCTTTCCTGAGGAGGTTCTTTTGTATGTGGATTGTTTCCTGAGGAGGCTTCCTGTTTCCTGAGGAGGTTCTTTTGTATGTGGATTGGCGGTTGAAATTCTAATCTTATCTGTAGTGCTATTGTCAGATGTAGAACCTTTTGTGTTTTTCAGGACAGGAAACCATGCCCTATTTATTTTTAAACTCTCTTCCTTCCTGTTGAAATTGTGTTTATGTTTATGAATTTCAATGTCTTCCCTGTGTAATCTGACATGGTAATTGGAAGTGTTGTCCAGCCTTCCAGTGTCTTGGAACAAAATACTATGTCCTGTTTGAGTTAGGCTATGTTCAGCACTGCTGATTTTTCAGGTTGGCGAAGTCTGCAGTGTCTTTCACGTTCTTTTATTCTTGTCTGAATGCTACACTGTGTGGTCCTGATGTAAACTTGTCCATAACTGCATGGTATGCGGTATACTCCTGCAGAAGTGAGGGGGTCTCTTCTGTCTTTTGCCGACCGTAGCATCTGTTGTATTTTCCTGGTGGGTCTGAATATTCCGATTTCATTCTTGGGGTATCCATTTGCTTGAAGTGCATGATGTAGATGATTTAGTTCATCATTATCTCCTACAAGATAATGACTCAGCCCTACCCCACCTTCTAGAGTAGATATAAATTACCTGCCTACCATCTTCTTCTCACCTTGACACAGAGAGAAACATCAGGTTTTACAATGCCAAGACCACAGCCACACAACCCGGAAAATCTACAGTAACTAATTACATCTGATTGTTTCTTCCTTTCCATCCTGTTTTTGTGGTCCTCATTACCTGTGCCTTTTGCTACAGGAAAGTGTCTCTCACATGATATTCAAAGGAAATACCTTCCAGGGGGCCATGAGCATCCGTGTTTTCTGGGCAGTAGCTAAAAACAGGATATATTCCATAGCCAGAGGACATAACTGGTTGGCTCGACTCTGTGCGGCAGTTGCACAAACTTACCATTGTGTGCAGCTGCAGCAACATTGGATATGATTAGCATTGATTGGTCCATGTCATGTTTGTTTCCTCTCAAGTAATCTTTTAGAATATTGTATAATCCATTATGCAAATTCATCCTCCAAAGTTCCATCAGGACTTTTGAGATTAAATTTTGATGATGTGTGAAACACAGGACTGCAGCAACATTGGATATGATCAGCATTGATTGGTCCATGTCATGTTTGTTTTCTCTCAAGTAGACTTTCAGAGTATTGTACAATCCATTATGCAAATTCATCCTCCAAAGTTCCATCAGGACTTCTGAGATTGAATTTTGATGATGTGTGAAACATAGGACTAATTATATGCAATTTTAAATTACAAAACCAAAATAACGGAATAAATCTCTACCAGAAGTAGGCAATTTTGGCTGCCTGTCCTTCAATTTGCTTGCAGCATTATGCTAAGCAAACTGATCAAACGCAGACAAGCATTAATATCTCCCACTGCTCTGCAATAAATGTATTTAGAATCCCAGAAGTTTTGTCTGACATGAAAATTCCCTTATTAAAATTCCACCTGGAGATGCTTACTTTGCAAGTCAGAGATGTTTTAGAACGTTATTTCTTTTCTCTTTCCATTACAAAATATTTTTTAAAAAATATATATACAATTTTGCTTTTCAAATCTTTCAAGTTGGTTGCAAAGATCAATAGTTTGTATGAATCTACTGTTACTTTTTGGAGCACAATACCTTTTTATAATGAAAGATGCTAATTTGAGGGGAGAAAAGGTTTTTTCTACTATTACAGTCAAACTGTACAGTACTGGGAGAAATCATG